>NW_020868244.1:0-52251 GCF_003369695.1 Bos indicus x Bos taurus
GGTCGCAAAGAGCTGGACACGACTGAGCGACGAAGCCGCCACACCACCTCATGGCCTCAGACCTGGGACTGTCAGCTGCCTGCAAGCCTCGGCCTTCTGTGAGGTCCAGCTGTGCACACCCTTCCCCTCGGGCTGGGGCTGGGGCTGGGCCCGCGGCACGCTGGGCAGCAGCTGCCACGGACAGCCAGGAAGATGCACATTGCAAGCCCACAGATCACAGCTCGAATCCCAGTTGTGCCCCCTGCTTTGTGACCCAGAGCCTCAGTTTCCCCACCTGCAAAATAGGGCTGATAGTGAGGTCTGCCTCCGAGGATAGCTGGGTGGAGTCAGTAAGATGCTCTGGAGAAGCCCCGTCCCAGGGCCTGGCTCCTAGAGGAGCTCAGAAGTGAACCCAGAGGGTGGCGAGGCCCAAGGCCCAGCACCTGGCAGGGCAGGGCCCTACTGGTTTTGAGGACGCCATAGTGGGAAAGGAAGGAATGAATGAGGGAAAGCCCTGATGGGGGTTGGGGGCGGGCCTGGGGCAGGGCAGGCAGAGGCCTGATTGGTGGTCCTGGGAGGCTGGTCTGCCCCCTGCTGCCTGACCTCTCCCAGAGCCTCACCAGCAGCCTCCCTGAGTTCCAGAAGGTGCCCTGGTGAGTGGGCTCCTGAGACAGGGGTGGGCCCTGAGGGAGTGAGTCAGAGGGCAGCAATCCGAACCCCTCGACATTTGAAAGTCAGAACCCGATGCCCAGGGCTCCACTCCGGGCTTGGGCTCGAGTCTGAGGTTCTGGCCCCGCCCAGGACTGCCTGTGGGACCCCAAGAACAGGAGGCCGGTTGGGGGCGCTTGAGGTGGGGGGGAGAGTTTGCGCTTGGTTGGCAAGGGGGGACCCACCCCGAGAGCGACAAGGACAGACTTGAGCAGGTTCCCACTCTCTTTGAGTGACAACTACGTGCCAGTCACTTTGCCTGGTCCATCTCTGGGGCGGGGCAGGGAGAGAGCTAGCACCACCAGCTTCCCCATTTAGGATGAGAAACTGGGGCTCCAAAGGGTTCCTGTGGTTGAAACCCGGGCCTGGGGCTCCCGGGTCAGCACCTCCCTCCCCTAGGCCTCTCTGTGACCAGACCAGCGCGAGCTGACTTCCCCACCTTGCAAGCTTTATCTATTCTTTAAATATAGTAAATACACGTTATTGCCTTTTTCTGATTAAAAAGTAATATATTCTCTTTAATAAAGAAATCCAACCCTTACAGAAATGCCAAATATAGAAGAGTATTTGCTCATATACCCCCTCCCTAGCTATGCAGAGGATACCACTGTTAAAACCTAGACTGCCCTCCAGGGGT
Organism: Bos indicus x Bos taurus; assembly: GCF_003369695.1. NCBI lineage: Eukaryota > Metazoa > Chordata > Mammalia > Artiodactyla > Bovidae > Bos > Bos indicus x Bos taurus. The sequence continues at coordinate 1,325 of NW_020868244.1, forward strand.
TTCTAACTGGGTCTGTGTGTATTTACCATCACCTATATGGATTTGGTGGCATGCTGTCCCAGAACTTCTTTTTTCATGTTAGTAGGTCATGGTGTGTTTTTGAGCCAGTCCATTCAGCTCCACATTGTTTTTCTTTTTTTTTTTTATCTGTTAAAGCAGGTACAGATGCCTCTGTCTGGGAATGGGCTTTGGTTTGTGCAGTGAATTCCCAGCTGATGGACACTGACGTGGTTTCTTTTTTTCTGACCAAACTGCTGTGAACACCCTTACTTGGATGACTTTCCCCAAGTCTTTCTGAAGAAGAGTTAGAACTGGGAGGGTTTCTACAGTCTTCCTTTGAAAGGAAAACCCTCCGGAAACACTCTCCTTCCCTCCCGACCCTGTCCACCTTGCCCACCTAGGATTGGACAGAGATATGTCCTTGTCACCAGGGAAGCCAGGTTCCCTCCGGCTAGTCCTTTCCTGTGAGAGCACTTTCTAGATGATCAGCGGGGGGCTGAGGGACTGGTCAGGTAGGCCTGGAATGCCCCTTCTCTGGGAAAGGTTTGTGGGTGCCTCCGGTCACTCTCCCAGGGGTTCTCCTCCAGGCTGGCTGGCTGGCCTCTGGCCCCAGGGTCAGTGGTGACGTGCCGTGTGTGTGATCGCGGGCGGCATGGATGACCTCTCATGGCCTCCAGCACCCGGGGCCCAGTGCAGCACGGAATGGAAAGTTTGGGACCTTGGCTTTGCAGCTAAGGGGCCATGAGAAGGTCCGTGAGTCCCAGCTCTGTCCTGGACCCGCACAGCTCTGCCTGAACAGCCCCCATTTCAGCTCAGGCCTCAGCCCCCTGCTGACAGGGTCACCACAGTCAGACCTAAAACCTAGCCCCCAAAAACCAGGAAAAGTGAAAAGTGAAGTGAAGTCACTCAGTCGTGTCCGATTCTTTATGACCCCATGGACTGTAGCCTACCAGGCTCCTTCGTCCATGGGATTTTCCAGGCAAGGGCACTGGAGTGGGTTGTCATTTCCTTCTCCAGGGGACCTTCCCAACCCTGGGATCGAACCCTGGTCTCCTGCATTTCAGGCAGACGCTTTAACTGTCTTGAGCCACCAGGGACTGAAAAGTAAGACCAGGCTGCTGCTGAAAAAGGCTGTGACCAAGGGAGAATTTCAGGGTGAATGGGCTGCTCCAGCTCCTGGGCTGCCTGCTACTCAGCCTGAGGTCACAGACTGCTCAAGGCGCACAGGTGCCCCCTGTAGACACAGTCCAGCGGTTCCCTGCTGAGAGCTGGAGCACTCATTCGGCCCCCGGACATCTAGTTAAATCTGATATTCAGAGAAAATACTGAATAATTTTTAGTATAAGTATATCCTAGGCATTATTTGGGACATACAGATAACTAAAACATTTGTTGTTCACCTGCAATTCAGACCTAACCTGGTTGACCCAGCCTGCCAGCAGCTGGAGAAGAGGCAGACATGTGGGCAGAGGCCTGTGTGAGCTGAGTCTTCTCCTTCCTCACGCTGAGCCTCAGTTTCTCCACCTGGTCCCCTACAGACCCCATGGGAACAGGAGCCAGTGTGGAGAGACAAGGAGCTCAGCCGCTCACTGGACGGCTGGGAAGGGTGGCAGGGGGGCCAAGCAGGTTGGCTGAACCTTCAGAAAGATGAGAGACTCAGGTCCCAGGGCCCTCTCTGTAGATACCCCTGGCCCAGGCCTGGGGGTACAGGGCACTAGGAAAGGGTCTTCTTTTCCTTGTTTTATTTAGATGATTTCATTATGAAGCCCAGAAAGGTCTACAAAAAAATAAAACGGATAACACCCATATACCCACCACTCAGCTCACAAATGAAAACTGACCCAGGCAGCAGAGCCTTCCCCTGCCTCTCGCCCCAGCCTTTCTTGGCGTTGGCTTTGTCCACCGTGTCCATCTGCAGCCCAGATGCTGTCCTTATCTGGACTGCTGAGGTGGGGGTGGCCACAGAGCTGGCAAAGGCAGGTCCCAATGTTAAAAGCTGCCTCTCAAGCCAGCCTGGCCGGGGATGGTGGTGAGGGCTCCCTGGGGCCGGCCTCCTAACACGTGCCCTGTTCTGCACCCCCTCACCCACCCCCTGCAGGTGTCTGAGATGCCGCTGCCACAGAAGAAGCGCTGGGAGTCCATGGCCAAGGGGCTGGTGCTGGGAGCGCTCTTCACCAGCTTCCTGCTACTGCTGTACTCCTATGCTGTCCCCCCACTGTACACTGGCCTGGCTTCCACGTGAGTGGTCCTGCTGGGCGGCCGAGGGCTGGGGGTAGCGGAGGGTTGGCTCCAGTCTGATAACAAGGGCTACCTCCTGGGTGGCCACCCTGTGCCCGGGGCAGAAGTCCCACTGAAGGCAGGGAACTCACTGTGGAACCCTGAGCCTCGGTGTCCTCATCTGTGAAGTGGGTGTGCTAACAGAGCCGGACATGGAGCGTAAGAATAAAATATCACCATCTGCACGGTGGGCTCCAGCGGGGCCGGGAGGTGGGGACGCCCAGTCCAAGAGCACTCGGCTGGCACAGGCCTGGATTCAAACTGCGGTCTGCCTGCCTCCAAGCCTGGCTCCTAACCATGAGGTCATCCTGCCTCCCCATTGGGCTGATCACCTACCCAAGCCTGTGCCCTTAGTTGGAGGTATTAAGTCGAACTAGAGGAAATGCCCATTTTTGCATGCAGGGTTTCATGTGGTCCAGCCTCATACGAACTCATGATGAATGTACATCAAGTGGCCATGAATGAGACTTGTTCTTGTCCTCACAGCAACACTACAAAGAGGGTTACTGTCCCCATTTCACAGAAGAGGAAAGTAAGGCCAGATAGGCCAAACCACTGACCTAAGCCTTGCAGCCTGGAACACAGGCCCATCTGGTCCCCCAGCTCCCTGACCATGGCGAGTCCCTGGGGTACCCGCCCCCCACTCCCAGCCACCTGCTCTGTAGACCCGGGGTGGAGGGGCCGGCAGGCCGATTCCTGAGGCTCTGCCACCCCTCCATCCCCAGCAGGACCCCCGAGGGCGCGGCACCCTGCTCTCCGGCCCCGAGGGAGCCAGAGGCTCCCACCTCGGCCAACGGCTCGGCGGGAGGCTGCCAGCCGCGGCGGGACATCGTGTTCATGAAGACGCACAAGACGGCCAGCAGCACGCTGCTCAACATCCTGTTCCGCTTCGGCCAGAAGCACGGGCTCAAGTTCGCCTTCCCCAACGGCCGCAACGACTTCGACTACCCCGCCTTCTTCGCGCGCAGCCTGGTGCAGGACTACCGGCCCGGGGCCTGCTTCAACATCATCTGCAACCACATGCGCTTCCACTACGACGAGGTGCGGGGCCTGGTGGCGCCCAACGCCGCCTTCATCACCGTGCTGCGCGACCCCGCCCGCCTCTTCGAGTCCTCCTTCCACTACTTCGGCTCCGTGGTGCCCTTCACGTGGAAGCTCTCGGGCCGCGACAAGCTGGCCGAGTTCCTGCAGGACCCCGACCGCTACTACGACCCCCGCGGCTACAACGCCCACTACCTCCGCAACCTGCTCTTCTTCGACCTGGGCTACGACAGCGACCTGGACCCCAGCAGCCCGCAGGTGCAGGAGCACATCCTGGAGGTGGAGCGCCACTTCCACCTGGTGCTGCTGCAGGAGTACTTCGACGAGTCGCTCGTGCTGCTCAAGGACCTGCTGTGCTGGGAGCTGGAGGACGTGCTCTACTTCAAGCTCAACGCCCGCCGCGCCTCGGCCGTGCCGCGCCTCTCGGGCGAGCTGTACCGGCGCGCCACGGCCTGGAACGTGCTGGACGCGCGCCTCTACCGCCACTTCAACGCCAGCTTCTGGCGCAAGGTGGAGGCCTTCGGGCGCGAGCGCATGGCCCGCGAGGTGGCCGCCCTGCGGCGCGCCAACGAGCGCATGCGCCGCATCTGCATCGACGGCGGCCGCGCGGTGGACGCGGCGGCCATCCAGGACTCGGCCATGCAGCCCTGGCAGCCGCTGGGCGCCAAGTCCATCCTGGGCTACAACCTCAAGAAGAGCATCGGGCAGCGGCATGCGCAGCTCTGCCGGCGCATGCTCACGCCGGAGATCCAGTACCTGATGGACCTGGGCGCCAACCTGTGGATCACCAAGCTCTGGAAGTTCATCCGGGACTTCCTGCGGTGGTGACGCCGGGGCCCCCGCCGAGGAGGGCCCGGCGGGGGTCCCGCCAGCCACCCCCCTGCGGCCCCTCTTGGTGCCACCCCAGTTCCTGGGGTGAGGTGGGGCTGTTCTGAGGGGTGCAACCAGCCAAGGACTGGGCCCACGACACACAGGGCCTAACTGAGATCAGTATTTGACTAATTAGAGTTGTTTTTTTTTTTTAATTAAATCCCCCTACCCTCCACCCAAAAAGAATGTTCTATTTTCTGGCTCCCCTTAAAGGGGAGACTTCAGAAGTAAAAGAATTTGATGTGTTTTTGTTAATCAGCCTCAGTGGTGCTGACTGGCGCGGCCCTGGTGTGTGTGTGTGGGGTGTGACTGGTGGGGATTTGGGAACCCCAAGGGAGAGCAGTCCTCTGCCTGGAAAATCCCATGGATGGAGGAGCCTGGAAGGCTGCAGTCCATGGGGTCGCTGAGGGTCGGACACGACTGAGCGACTTCACTTTCACTTTTCACTTTCATGCATTAGAGAAGGAAATGGCAACCCACTCCGGTGTTCTTGCCTGGAGAGTCCCAGGGACGGGGGAGCCTGGTGGGCTGCTGTCTCTGGGTCGCACAGAGTCAGACACGACTGAAGTGACTTAGCAGCAGCAAGGGAGTGCAGTGGGCACCTGTGGACAGAGCCCAGGGGTTCAGAGCCCAGGGGTGGGGTGGGGTTTGGTGTGTATCTGTCACATGCTGAAGCCCTTTGTGTTTGAAGGACTCCCGTGAGGTCCCAAGACCTAGAAGATCGTGTGGGTGTGTGTGGGGGAGTGTGCATGAGAGTGACAGGGAGGTGGGGAGCACTTAGCAGGCCCTGGACCCAGGCTGAGGGCTCCTCCCCCAATCTCATCAGTCTTCACAATAACCCTTTGAGATAGGCGCAGTTGCCATCCCATATATGCATGTGGGACTGACCTTCTGAAAACAGAAGGGAATTGCTTGCAGGATGAATCAGACCCCGGTACTAAACCATCTCCCCAGGACCCCAAACCCTTTCCACAGCCAATGTCTGTTCACCCTGTCCCTGCCGGCTCCCTCTCCCCCACTGACCTCTCCCGGCTGCCTCATCCTCTGCTTGTGCTCCAAGCCTCCCTCAGTCCTGGATTTCCCCCTCCCATCCTAGGGTTCAATTATCAAAAAAAAAAAAAAAAGGTATTTATTAGCTGTCGGTTGTGCACCTCAGTCTTGAGCTGCTCCTGAGCAGACAGCAGTCAGCAAGATGACCCAGGCCCTGCTGGAGCTCAGGTCCAGAGAGCAGCCATGCATGTCAAGTATGATCAATCAGGGTGGGGATTTGTCAGCTCAAACCACCTGCCTCCCTAGGCCTCCTCAAGGGGACGAAGGCCCTTCCTTAGGTCTCTAACCAGGAGCCAGCAGCCAGATGTGGAAGGCAGAAATTGCAGCCAGGGGACTCTTGGAGATCTGTTTGTGCCAAACCAAGTGCCTATATATCTTATCTGAATATGTACAGCATCGTAGCTTTAGAGACCAAAGTTTGGAGAGGTTAAGTGACCTTCCCAAGGTCACACAGCTAAGAGTGCCAGGGTCAGAATTCGAAGCCAAATAAGTCAGCTCGATCGATCATTCACCTCCCTGGGCTTGAGTCAGTCCTCCTCCTGGAGTGAGCTTCTGGTCCAAGCAGGGTAAGAAGGAGTGAGGGTGACCGACTGTTTCAGTTCCTGGGGCCGACCTGGTTTCAGCCCTGAAAGCTCCACACTGCAGCAAACACCTCAGTCTTGGGCAACCAGGACTTCCGGTCGGCAGGGACCAGTTTGACCCCACCAACCGCCTGGGGCTACTGTCTGCACCCTCATAGTGTTCCTTGTAGCAAGAGATTAGCACACCCTCAGAGTCTTTATTTTATTCATAAGGAGAGATATAAGTGAAAATAAATAAAACTGACAATACCTAGGTGTATTTGCAGGAAATGCTGTAACTGACCCCACATTTATTAGAGAATTTTCCCTCCTTTTATTAATCAGAGAGAGATGTGACTGAGTGCAATATTATAACTTTCTGGCTCGTGGAACCCCGTAATTCTATTTCCCTGGAACTCTAAGGGCCTAGAAATGCCAATAATAATCTGATATATTATTTCATTATTTATTATTATGAATATTGGCACTCTTAGGCCCTTTAGGGGATCCAAGGAGAACAAATCTGGCCGTTAGTAGATGCTAAGAACATAAATTACTTTATTAGCATTGATCATCTGCCTGGTTTGTTTTAAAATCAGTACAGTTCTTAACTCACATTAACATAATTAACATTTTGATAATGAGTAGTTGCCAGATACTGAGCAACCACCCTGTGCCCAGCACTGTGCCCTGTGGGAACACGCACAATACCCTTTGCTGCCCCGAGAAGGTGATGGAGACACAGAGAAGCAGAGCCACCAGCCCAGGGTCACCCAGTCAGCCAACCATAGAGGCAGGACGCAAACCCAGGTCAGTCAGCTGCCAAGCTGGTGCTCGCAGCCCCCAGACCTTCAGCACCATTCCAGTTGGCCACCTCAGCCTCAGGACTGAAGGGCTTTTCCGTGGCCGGAAAAATAGGTCTCCAAGCGGCTCTGCAAGGGGGTCGCCTTCAGGAACCGGGCTGCTCTTGCTACACCTGGACAGAAGAGGGCGCCATGGTACCAAGTTCAGTCTCGGCGGGTTCTGCCGTTACTGGCCAGTGGGGGCGACCCGTAGGCCAGACCCGTGAAAGCCAAGCAGGGATCAAGGCTGCCCCCGGGGGAAATGCAGTGAAACTACTTGTTCCTCTCTGTTAGGGGTTGAACTGTATCCCCTGAAAAGACATGCTGGAGTCCTACCTCTCAGTTCCCTATGACTGGCATTTGGAAACAGGGTCTTTGTACATATAACAAGAAAGACGAGGTCCTCGGTGTGGACCCTAATCCAACATGGCTGGTGTCCTGATGAGACGTGGACGCGTCATGTGAACACACACGGACGCACAGGGACCGCGCCACGCGAAGACAGGCAGAGGCTGGCGTGACGCAGCTGCCAACCTAGGAACGCCAAGGGTGACGGCCACCTCCGGAAGCTAAGAGGCAATGAAGGATTCTCCCAGAGTTTCAGAGGGAACGTGGCATCGCGATTTCAGACTTCTAGCCTCCAGATCTGTGAAAGAATAAACTCCTGTTGTTTGAAGCCACCCAGTCTGTTGGGACTTTGTTAAGGCAGCCCCAGGACACGAACACACTCTCCCGGGTCAGGACTCTGCCCCTCACCTGGGTCCCTCCTTTCGTCCCTCCCTCAGGCTCGCCCCTAAGAGCCACCCTCCGCCTGTAGCCTGAGGCCATCCTCTGCTCCGAGCCCCTCCCCCACCATGGTCCCTGCATCCCCTTCAGAGAAACCAGGCAGCCGCATGCCTCTGGGGCTTCGCACATGCTGTTCCTATGGTGTAAAGCCCCCTTCCCTTTGCAGGCCTCACACTGTTACGTGTTTTCAAAGCACGCTCTGCCTTCTGTCTCTGGGCACCCTTCTCTGACAACCCAGCCTCCAGGTTCAGGTTGGTTCAGGGCCTCCAGGCTGCACATCTCAGCTCGGCTAGCCCAGGGTCAGAGCCGTGGATCTGCCTGTCTGCGAGGCCCCTCCAGGCCAGGGCCTGGGTCTTATGGACACAGCCAGCCTCCGGTGGCCAGGCCAGTGCCTGACACACAGTCAGCTCTTAATAAATGTTGAAAGACAGAGGAAAGGGTCCAGTGATTAGGATTCCACACTTCCATGGCAGTGGCGTGGGTGCAAATCTTGGGACTAAGATCCTGCAGGCTGCATGGTCGAGAAAAAGGAAAATAGGGAGAAAAATGGGAAGGATGAGAAGAAAGGAGGTAGGGAGAAGGTCAAAAAGAGGGAGAGAAAATAGGGCAGCGGGAAGAGAAGGAGCTATTTCACACTTGAGGGCCTACTCCACACCTGTCCTAACTGACCTGGTCCTTATCCCTGCGGAGGCTAACACCTTAGCCAAGGTACAGGAGTGCAGGGCTGGTTTCCTTAGCAGAGAACTTACATGACCCTGGGGGGGGCCCAGTCAGGGGGCGAGTTGAGGCAGGGAGTCTGAAGAGGGGGTGCCTCTCGGCAGCCACAGGCACCAGAGACCCATATAAGAACCGAAAAGGGAGAGGCGGCCCCTTCCAGCTTCCCTTGCCATCACTTCTTTCACATCAGATCAGATCAGTCGCTCAGTCGTGTCCGACTCTTTGCGACCCCATGAATCGCAGCACGCCAGGCCTCCCCGTCCATCACCAACTCCCGGAGGTCACTCAGGCTCACGTCCATCGAGTCAGTGATGCCATCCAGCCATCTCATCCTCTGTCGTCCCCTTCTCCTCTTGTCCCCAATCCCTCCCAGCATCAGAGTCTTTTCCAATGAGTCAACTCTTCACATGAGGTGGCCAAAGTACTGGAGTTTCAGCTTTAGCATCATTCCTTCCAAAGAAATCCCAGGGCTGATCTCCTTCAGAATGGACTGGTTGGATCTCCTTGCAGTCCAAGGGACTCTCAAGAGTCTTCTCCAACACCACAGGTCAAAAGCATCCATTCTTCGGCGCTCAGCCTTCTTCACAGTCCAACTCTCACATCCATACATGACCACAGGAAAAACCATAGCCTTGACTAGATGAACCTTTGTTGGCAAAGTAATGTCTCTGCTTTTGAATATGCTATCTAGGTTGGTCATAAGTTTCCTTCCAAGGAATAAGCGTCTTTTAATTTCATGGCTGCAGTCACCATCTGCAGTGATTTTGGAGCCCAGAAAAATAAAGTCTGACACTGTTTCCACTGTTTCCCCATCTATTTCCCATGAAGTGATGGGACCGGATGCCATGATCTTTGTTTTCTGAATGTTGAGCTTTAAGCCAACTTTTTCACTCTCCACTTTCACCTTCATTAAGAGGCTTTTCAGTTCCTCTACACTTTCTGCCATAAGGGTGGTGTCATCTGCATATCTGCGGTTATTGATATTTCTCCCGGCAATCTTGATTCCAGCTGGTGTTTCTTGCAGTCCAGCGTTTCTCATGATGTACTCTGCATATAGGTTAAATAAACAGGGTGACAATATACAGCCTTGACGTACTCCTTTTCCTATTTGGAACCAGTCTGTTGTGCCATGTCCAGTTCTAACTGTTGCTTCCTGACCTGCATACAAATTTCTCAAGAGGCAGATCAGGTGGTCTGGTATTCCCATCTCTTTCAGAATTTTCCACAGTTTATTGTGATCCACACAGTCAAAGGCTTTGGCATAGTCAATAAAGCAGAAATAGATGCTTTTCTGGAACTCTCTTGCTTTTTCCATGATCCAGCGGATGTTGGCAATTTGATCTCTGGTTCCTCTGCCTTTTCTAAAACCAGCTTGAACATCAGGAAGTTCACGGTTCACATATTGCTGAAGCCTGGCTTGGAGAATTTTAAGCATTACTTTACTAGTGTGTGAGATGAGTGCAATTGTGCGGTAGTTTAAGCATTCTTTGGCATTGCCTTTCTTTGGGATTGGAATGAAAACTGACCTTTTCCAGTCTTGTGGCCACTGCTGAGTTTTCCATATTTGCTGGCATATTGAGTGCAGCACTTTCACAGCATCATCTTTCAGGATTTGGAATAGCTCAACTGGAATTCTATCACCTCCACTAGCTTTGTTCGTAGTGATGCTTTCTAAGGCCCACTTGACTTCACATTCCAGGATGTCTGGCTCTAGGTGAGTAATCACACCATGGTGATTATCTGGGTCTGGTGATGATCTGGTGAAGATCTTTTTTGTACAGTTCTTCTGTGTATTCTTGCCATCTCTTCTTAATATCTTCTGCTTCTGTTAGGTCCATACCATTTCTGTCCTTTATCAAGCCCATCTTTGCATGAAATGTTCCTTTGGTATCTCTGGTTTTCTTGAAGAGATCTCTAGTCTTTCCCATTCTGTTGTTTTCCTCTATTTCTTTGCATTGATCGCTGAAGAAGGCTTTCTTATCTCTTCTTGCTATTCTTTGGACCTCTGCATTCAGATGTTTATATCTTTCCTTTTCTGCTTTGCTTTTTGCTTCTCTTCTTTTCACAGCTATTTGTAAGGCCTCCCCAGACAGCCATTTTGCTTTTTTGCATTTCTTTTCCATGGGGATGGTCTTGATCCCTGTCTCCTGTACAATGTCACGAACCTCCATCCACAGCTCATCAGGCACTCTATCTATCAGATCTAGGCCCTTAAATCTATTTCTCACTTCCACTGTATAATCATAAGAGATTTGAATGGTTTAGTGGTTTTCCCCACTTTCTTCAATTTAAGTCTGAATTTGGCAAGAAGGAGTTCATGGTCTGAGCCACAGTCAGCTCCTGGTCTTGTTTTTGCTGAGTGGAGATAGAGCTTCTCCATCTTTGGCTGCAAAGAATATAATCAATCTGATTTCGGTGTTGACCATCTGGTGATGTCCGTGTGTAGAGTCTTCTCTTGTCTTGTTGGAAGAGGGTGTTAGTTATGACCAGTGCATTTTCTTGGCAAAACTCTCTTAGTCTTTGCCCTGCTTCATTCCGTATTCCAAGGCCAAATTTGCCTGTTCCTCCAGGTGTTTCTTGACTTCCTACTTTTGCATTCCAGTCCCCTATAATGAAAAGGACATCTTTTTGGGGTGTTAGTTCTAAAAGGTCATGTAGGTCTTCATAGAACCGTTCAACTTCAGCTTCTTCAGCATTACTCTTTGGGGCATAGACTTGGATTACTGTGATACTGAATGGTTTGCCTTGGAAACGAACAGAGATCATTCTGTCATTTTTGAGATTGCATCCAAGTACTGCATTTCAGATCCTTTTGTTGACCATGATGGCTACTCCATTTCTTCTGAGGGATTCCTGCCCGCAGTAGTAGATATAATGGTCATCTGAGTTAAATTCACCCATTCCAGACCATTTCAGTTTGCTGATTCCTAGAATGTCGACGTTCACTTTTGCCATCTCTTGTGTGACCACTTCCAATTTGCCCTGATTCATGGACCTGACATTCCAGGTTCCTATGCAATATTGCTGTTTACAGCATCGGACCTTGCTTCTATTACCAGTCACATCCACAGCTGGGTATTGTTTTTGCTTTGGCTCCGTCCCTTCATTCTTTCTGGAGTTATTTCTCCATTGATCTCCAGTAGCATATTGGGCACCTACTGACCTGGGGAGTTTCTCTTTCAGTATCCTATCATTTTGCCTTTTCATACTGTTCATGGGGCTCTCAAGGCAAGAATACTGAAGTGGTTTGCCATTCCCCTCTCCAGTGGACCACATTCTGTCAGTTCTCTCCACCATGACACGCCCACCTTGGGTCGCCCCACGGGCATGGCTTAGTTTCATTGAGTTAGACAAGGCTGTGGTCCTAGTGTGATTAGATTGACTAGTTTTCTGTGAGTATGGTTTCAGTGTGTCTGCCCTCTGATGCCCTCTTGCAACACCTACCATCTTACTTGGGTTTCTCTTACCTTGGGCGTGGGGTATCTCTTCACGGCTGCTCCAGCAAAGCGCAGCCAATGATCCTTACCTTGGACGAGGGGTATCTCCTCACCACCGCCCTTCCTGACCTTCAACGTAGGATAGCTCCTCTAGGCCTTTGGCAAGCTCTTATTGAGCACCTGCTGTGTACACTGTGGGAATGCTTGTCTCAGACAAGTACCTAAGGCGTGCAGGTCCCATGCACACACGAGCCCCCCGTGTCCTGGTTTTGGGCTCTGGCTTTCTTGTCCGGAGCTGGGGCAGCTGACTAGCCAGGAGTCCGCTGTCACCCCTCACCCGAGGCCAGGTGTGACCCAGCTCCAGGCGACACATCCACCTGCTGGATCTGGGCCTGGGAAGTTCTCTCCTCTCCCCTGAAGCCTCGTGCCCTCAAGGCTGTGATGAGTCACGGGCAGTTGCTCCAGACACATGGGGCGGCCACTGGAGCCTGGGTCACACAGTGAGGTTCCAGGCCTCTGTCGGGGGTGAGTGGTGCCCTTCCTGGCTCAAGGAGGCTCCTGCTGGGAACACAGGAGCTGGGGGTGGGGGCCCGGAGGCAGGGTGGAGAGCAGCCCCTGGGTGTGTAACGACAGGCGGTGTCACCTTTCAACATGCTGTGGGGCAAGTTTCGCTGCCCTTGTTTCACAGAGGAGGATGTGAATCCAGGCCAGTCAAGGGTCAGTGCCCTAGGCACCTGGTAAGGAATGACCTCGGCCAGGAAGAGAGGACAGGCCTGGCAGGAAGGGGTGGGGCCAGCAGCTCAGTAGAAGACAGGAGAGCCTGCAGGGAGACACACAGTGGGGCCTGCACTCAGGACCAGGGAGCCGGACCCCACACCGCCGTGGGCAGCATGAGTGGGCAGGTGGGTGACCTGAGCCCCTCGCAGGAGAGGGCGCTGGCCCAGGTGAGTGTGGCAGGGGGTGGGGGAGGGGAGAGTCCTACACGGGCCTCAGTTTCTCCTAATGCCCCAGGGGCCCCTGATTCCCTCTGAGCTCTGTACCCCCAGGTCTCTTCCCAACTCTGAGGGTCTTGGAGGCCAGTGTCAGCACCAGCGCTATCCGATAGAAACATAACGTGAACCACAACTGCAGGCCACCTTTGTCACTTCAAAGTGTCTAACAGCCACATTACAAAAGGGAAAAGAAACAAGTGACATCAATTTTGATAATATATTTTGCTCATTTACTTTTGGCCGGATCGTAGGGTCTTAGTTGCCGGACCAGGAACTGGGCCTCGGCGGTGAAAGCCATGTCCCAACCACTGCACTGCAGGGGAATTCCCTGTAATATATTTAACCCGATAGAGCCAAGTTGTTATCGTTGCAACAACGATATGTAATCAATATGTAATCAATTGCCACAACCTGTAATCAGTAAAAAAGGGTCGCTGAGATGTTTTTGCTACTGTCTTCAGAATCCTGCGTGTATCTCAGACTCACGGCAGATCTTGATTTAGACTGGCCACGTCTCAGACATTAGTGGCCACTCCATTGGGCCCCACAGGTGAGCGCTGCTGGGGTGGCAGGTCCCAGCCTTAGCTATGATCTGGGGGACGCAGGAACAGGCACGCGTCCTTTCTAGCTCGTTGGGGTCTTTCCCTCGGGCTTGAACACGGCAAGTGAGGGCTCCAGGCACAGTCGCTCACCTCAGTAGCATGGAGGGAGGCCCTGAATCCTGCCGTTGAAGAATTCTACATCTGAAAGAGGGCAGATTCCAGCTAGGCTGGGAGAATAAGTCCTCTTACAAGACAACTGGGGTCAAGGATTAGGTCCAGGGGCCTCTCTGGCCGTCCTGTGGTTGGGACTCGGCGCTTTCACTGCCAAGGGCCCGGGTTAGATCCCTGGTCCAGGAACGAGGGTCCCACAAGCCCCGTGGCTCACCAAAACAAACAAACAGAATTAGGTGCAGATCTTGGCAGAGCAGGTCACGTGAGCCTCAGATTCCTCCCTTGGGCGGGGGATGGGTGTACTAGCGGTATGATTAGCTCAGGGCCAAAGACTCTCTTGTGCTTCTTTCCTTCTTTAAACATATGTTAAACAAAATTCTTTCTTTGTCTGCGCGGGTTCTTAGTTGTGGCATGCTCGGTCTTTGCTGCAGCCTGTGAGATCTCCTTCTCTGACCAGGGATCAAACCCAGGTCCCCTGCGCTGGGAGCTTGGAGTCTTATCCACTGGACCACGAGGGAAACCCCTTCCTTGTGTTTCTGAGGACAGAGGTTATCAGCTCATTTGGGGCTGGGGGGCCCAGAGCTAGTTCTTTGACCCTCCTATTTGGAGTCGAAGGAGACTGAAATGCAGGAAGAGGAGAATGACTCGGGCCAGACGGCACTGGGACTGCTGAGTCCTGGTCCAGGTCCATGAGCCCCCAGAGCTGGCTCTGTCTCAGAGTCGTGACATTCACACAGAAGTGGCACCCTCAGCCCCTGGAGAGGGCTGGGGCCCAGCTAAACTGCCCCATCGTCTCCGGGGGCCTGTCTGCAGAGGGTCTTCTCAGGTTGGGTGGAGTCACCCCTCATTCAGGCCTGGATGATGCGGTGTGGATCAAACACACCATTTGCCTCTTGCTGTGTGACGCTGGGCAAATTGCTCCACCTCTCTGAGCCTAGATTCCATGTCACCTACCCTCCCACCTGAATTGACCTGGGGGCTCCCTGAGGGTGGAGAGCTGGGCCCTTAGGAGGACCCACCCTGCCCCCATGGGTGTCAGGGAAGAGTCAGCCCTCTAAATCTCATTTATTCCACATTTCAGGGACTTCCCTGGCAGGTGCAGAGGTTGGGACTCTGCAATCTCACTACTGAGGGCCTGGGCTCAATCCCTGGTTGGGAACTACGATCTCACGAGCCTCATGGTGCAGCCAAAATAAAAAAGGAAAAGAAAACAAAAATCTGCATCTCATCCTCTCTTTGGGCAACTGGTTCATCATCACTGTCCCATTTCGCAAAGGGAGGAAGGGAACTGTCGTGACTTGGCCCAGGCCTCGGCTCCCCCAGCACAGGTGGGCCCCCTTTACTCAGACACCCCGTTGCCCGCGGGCTCTGCAGGCCTGTGGCACCGGCCTGTCCCCTGCGGCCGTCGGGTACCGTGCGGCCCTGCCCACCCGGGTCTCTCCCCGCTCTGCCCTCAGTTCCGGGAGAACGTGCAGGATATCCTGGCCGTCCTGCCCAGCACCGACGACTACTTCCTGCTCCGCTGGCTCCGAGGTGAGCACGGACCGTAACATGAGATGAAGGTCAAGGGCATACGAGGCCTCTCTTGTTGTGTCACAAGTTGCTGCAAATCACAGGCACTGGAAGGAACCGCAAATATGTATTATCTGTGTACACAGTTTCTGTGTACAATTTTAGTTTCTAACTGAGTAAGTATCAACAGATATAACCTAAAAGACAAAACTTCATTGGCATCCTCAATGATGTGTGAGTGGAAGAGGCTCTTGATTTACATAATTCCTGGCTCTGTGATTCCACCAGATACAGAGGGTCTGATCTCTTCAGGGTTTTAGAGCATTAGGAAAAGAACCCTGGGCACAGCATGGTCCCCAGGGCCCTGACGGTGGCCATGGATGTGGCAGGGACTCCACATGCTATTTCTCTGGACACCTTCTCTTCCTAGCTTCCTCTTGGGTAGTGCCTTCTTTCTCTACTGCCACCACCATGGCCCACCCAGGGGCACACCCACTGCTATCAGCCCAGGGAATCAGGGAGGCAGGAGATAAGGGGGCCGGGGGCCCCTCCCAGCCCCCGGGTAGCCACAGCCTGACCCTTCCAAGGCAGCCCCCAGCACTGGGCACCCAGAGCCTTCTTCCCTGAGCTCTTTGACTCTTCCAAGCACCTCTGAGTGGACAGTACCCCAGAGGCCAATAACCCACCGAGGGGCACAAGCTAGGATCACTGCCCCCAGGAGTCCACAACCACCACCCTATCTCCTCCTTGCAGCTCGGAGCTTTGACCTGAAGAAATCAGAGGCCATGCTGCGGAAGGTGAGGGCAACACCTGCCCGGCCCCGTTTCCTGCCCTTTGTGGCAGCTTAGCTCCCGGGCCAGGGATTGAACGCGGGCCTTCAGCCATGAAAGCCCGGACTCCTAACCACTGGACTGCCAGGAATTCCGTCTTTTCTTCTTTCCATCCTTCTTCCTTCCTTCTTTCTTTCCCTCTTCCCTTCCTTCCTTACTTTCTTGCAACGACCATTTATTGCACCTCAAAGTGGAGCCTCGCTGCTTCTCGCACTGGGGAGAGTGCAGTGGTGGAAAGAGAGAGAAAAGAAACCAGATCAATAAATAGACAAGGCAATTTCTGAGAGTGGAAATTGCAGCCAAGACAGTAAGGCAGAAAGAAGTGAGGGAGGGCAGGAAGGCCTTCCTTGCCGAAGGGCGATGTGTTGGCCCCAGCACGAATGCCCAAAAGGAGGCAGCCGTGTGATGACTGGAGACAGGGCAGAGCCGTGCAAAGGCCCTGAGGTGCGGGCGAGCTGGAGAAACCCAGGCGCACAGGAGGTTGTGCCCTAGAGAGAAAGGGGAGAGATACAGCTGAGTGGGTGGCCCAGGCCCATCCCCGGGGACCCAGCAGGCCACCTAGGGAGTCTAGGCTTTTGACTAAGGGTGACCGGCAGCTGGGGTTAGGGTTAGGGTTAGTCTGACCCTGCTTGTGGGGCTCCCTGGAAAGCCACGTGGGGACAGGAGCCTGGGGACCAGGAGGGATGACTCAGGGAGAGGCAGCTACGGATGCGGGCTTCACGTGGTCCCTTCTGAGTGTTTCTGTCCTCATCCGTGTCCGACCCCGTCTCCTCCGTCCCCCTTGCATCCCCACCCTCAGTTCTGGGTCCATGGAGCCCGGGATGCCCTGGCGGGCCCTCAGTGGTTGCCGGCAGCGGGGCCTGGCCTGGCATCCCTGGGTCCCCGCAGACCCTTTGGCTCAGGAGGGGTCTTCAGCTGCGCCCCACCCTCCCTTGTCTCTAGCACATGAAGTTCCGGAAGCAACAAGATCTGGACAACATCCTCGCGTGGCAGCCCTCAGAGGTGAGCCCCCAGCGCCCTGCCCGCCCCAGACCCCGGCTCTCCATCAAACCCACCCCCACCGCCCAGCCCTGCTCTCTTGTGCATCCATCCAGGTGGTCAGGCTGTACGAGCCCAGTGGCTTCTGCGGCCACGACAGGGAGGGTAGCCCCGTCTGGTACCACATCATCAGGGGCCTGGATCTCAAGGGCCTCCTCCTCTCTGTCTCCAAACAAGAGCTGCTCAGATTCAACTTCTGGAGCCTGGAGCTGCTCCTGCGAGACTGTGAGCAGCAGAGCCAGAAGGTGGGGGTCCCAGGGCCCCCCATCCCCCTGGGCCGCCGAAATCTGGCCCCCTCCAAGACAGCCCCCAGCACTGGGCACCTGCCTCCCTGAGCTCCTCGGCTCCTCCCAGCACCTCCGAGTAGACACGGTTCGGGTGACCTGCCTTCCCAGGGGCAGACGATGGGAGGGTGCCCCTCGGGACGGCCCTGTCTCCCTGCACTTGGCTTCCTGGCATGAAACCTCCACGCCAGCATGAGCCAGGCCCAGCCCTACTTCCTGTGGGCTGTGGGGGGCACAGACCCTCCTGGGGTCTCACCTCTCAGCATTCCTTTGCAGTTGGGGAAGAAAGTGGAGAAAATCTCGACTGTTTTTGATTTCGAGGGGCTGAGCCTGAGACATTTGTGGAAGCCAGGAGTGGAGCTTGTCCAGGAGGTGAGGGAGCCCTACCCAGGGGGCTGGGTGTCCCCTCGCCTGGGTCTCTGCCCCTCGCTTGCTGGTGTGGGCTGTGTGTGGGGAGGTTCTCTGACTCCACCCACAGTTTTGCGGCTCTTTTTTTTTCTTTTTTAAATATTTATGTATTTATTTATTTTGGCTGTCAGATCTTTGTGGAGCACAGACTTCTCTCTGGTTGAGGCTTGTGGGATCTTAGTTCCTTGACCAGGGATCCAACCCACGCTCCCTCCAGTGGAGGGTGGATTCCTGACCCACTGGACCATCACGGAAGACCCTGCAGGGATCCTTTCAAACCCGAAGTCTCTTAGGGCTGTGCCAAGCCACAGCCATCACCTCAGCATCACCACCGCATGTCCGGGAGGTCACAACAGCAGGGCTTGGTCCCCAGGCTGGTCAGGGTCCCCGTGGGTATCCCTTCCCCTCTTATACTCCCTCCCCGCTCACCCTCTCTTACCTGGGAGGGGGCTGGGAGCAAGTCATCTTCAGGGGTCCTGAGGAAGGAAGGGAGACCCTGATAAGGTCTGCCTCCGCCGGGGCAGCTAGCCTGCCTTTTCTTTCTGCTCAATCCAGGATAGCAGAGAACCTAAAAATTTTAACATTTCAAGAACCACCACGAGCGACTTCCCGGGCGGTCCAGTGGTTAAGGTTCCACGCTTCCACTGCAAGGAGCACAGGTTCAATCCCTGGTTGGGAAACTAATCCCATAAACTGTGCGCCGAGGTCCAAAAAAAAAAGAAGCACCATGAAAACATAATAAATTGAGAGCACCAGACTCCAAAGGCCACGTATATTCCCTTGATGTGAAATACCCAGATTAGGTAAATCCATAAGAGACAGAAAGCACGCTGGTAGTCAACCAGGGCTGCAGGGAGTGGGGAAGGGTGACTGCTAGGGTTCGGGGTTCCTTCCGGCGTGGTGAGAATATTCTGCAACTAGACGGTGCTGATGGTTACACAGCCTGGTGAGTACACTGAGCCACTGAACTCTACACTGTGAAAGGGTGACATTTATGGGATGTAAATTACATTCCAATTACAAAAAAAAAGCCATGCCTTGCCACGTTGAATGTTTCTTATCCTGGAAGCATTTTGTTCCCAAAGCCACATAGAGGGGAACCTTCCAGGGACCTGACTGAGGGGGATTTTTTTGGTCTGCAGGAGGTGGGGTCATCCCCTGGAAATCTGTCAAGAATTTGCACTCATGGCTTCGGGGGGCGTGTCTGAGACGGGGACCCAACAAACCGGACAGGGGGAGTTCCTCTTGTCTGGGAGGCTTTTGGGGTGTCTGGAGAGGCCTCAGGGGCCTTAAGGGGGCGGCATTTAGGCACCTGCATCTCGTGCATTGACCTGAGTTTGACCCTACAGTTTTTCTCAGCACTTGAGGCAAACTACCCTGAGATTTTGAAGAATTTAATTGTTGTGAAAGGTGAGTGAAGCAGTTCCGCATATGCATAAGTGGGGCTGGGGGGCGGTGCACGGGACA
This sequence comes from Bos indicus x Bos taurus, assembly GCF_003369695.1. Taxonomy (NCBI): domain Eukaryota; kingdom Metazoa; phylum Chordata; class Mammalia; order Artiodactyla; family Bovidae; genus Bos; species Bos indicus x Bos taurus. The sequence goes on from NW_020868244.1 coordinate 20,149, forward strand.
GGGAGGCAACGAGGCAGGGAAAGGAGACCCCAGGAAACCCTGAAACGGTGCCTGTCTCAGCCCCCAAGCTCTTCCCGGTGGCCTTCAACCTGATCAAGCCGTACATCACTGAGGAGACGCGCAGGAAGGTGCTGATCCTTGGAGGTGAGTGGGCAGCTCCTTTGCAGCTCCAGAACCTGGTCTGAGGGTGGCTCCTCCGCAGACCTGAGGGTTCCCGAACGCAAGGGCACCAGGCTCGGGAACACAGCTGCTCTGGGGGACCCACTCCCTTAGGCAGCAACTGTTGAGGCCAATGTGTCCACCTGCCAGAGGGCTGAGGGGCCAGGAGGGCTCTGAGAGACCCCAGAGGCAGCCCATGTGAGGGCCCCCAATTCTGGATTGAGAGATGTGAATCTGAGGGATGACTTTGTCTGTTATGAGCTGCAGGTGGGCTGAGTCACCAGCTCTGTCTGGGTCTCAGGTTCCTCAGGCTTCCCTGTAAAATGGGGAGCATAAGAGGCAGGTTTTTCAAATCACACACGTGCTCAGCTGCTCAGTCGTGTCCAACTCTTTGCGACTCCCTGCGCTATAACCTGTCAGGCTCCTCTGTCCATGGGATTCCCCAGGCAAGAATACTGGAGTGGGGTGCCATTTCCTTCTCCAGGAGATGTTCTGGACCGAGGGATTGAACCCCCGTCTCCTGCATTGGCAGGCGGATTCTTTACAACTCACCTGTGAGTTGTTCTTTACAACACCACCTGTGAGCTGCAAGTGGGCTGAGTCACCGGCTCTGAGTCTCAGATTCCTCAGTTTCCCCCCATAAAATGGGGAGAAAAAGATGCAGGTTTTCCAAATTACATACCTGATAACATTTGGAAATTTAGAAAAATATAGAAATATATCAAGAAGAAAGAGTAAATCCTGTCTCTCAAGGAACTATTATTAACATGTACTATCTTTTCAAAGAAATTCATTTTAAAAAAATGGGTTCATGCCACGTTATACTCTTTTAGAACCTACCTTTTTCACATACCATGTGATAAACTTTATTTCATTTTGGTAAAGTCCAAAATTTAGGTTTGTTTTTTTTTTTTTTACCATTAGGGAAGAGTGAGGTGTGAAGATGCTTATAGATGAATCTTTGTACACATCTTAATTTTTTTCCATAAAATAATAGCCTAGAAATGAAGAGTTCTTTTCCCTTAAAGAGAATGCACGGGAAGTCTGTTTCATTTCTGTGTCCACACTGCCCCAGGGCATGCTGGGAGTTCACCTCTGCCTCCTCCCACTTTGCTCCCATAATGCTCTCACTCCTTTGTGGACCAACCTTGGCTTGTCAGAGCACTGTTGGGGGAGGAGGGCTGATACACCCTCCCCCCAGTTCTGAGAGTGCTGGAGCTGCAGGAGCTGAGGGCAGGGACTGACTGGAAGGCTGAGTTCAGTCTCCGAGGGAAAGGGAAGCCCAGGGTAGACAAGCCCCTGCTCAGCCTCACGCTCCAGGAGACACTGATCTGAGTCCCTGCAAAGATGGTGGTCCAGTGGTTAGACTCAGCGCTTTTATTGCCGAGGTCCCGGGTTCGATCCCTGGTCAGGGAACTAAGATCCCACAAACTACGTGGCATGGTCAAAAAAAAAAAAAAAAAAAAGATGCCTCATGGTCCAACACCTGGACGGATAGGGGTACCAGGGCTGAAGGGGCAGGAACTGGTCACACAGACACTGTGGACCTAGATCTTCTTGGCTTCTGTCCTGGAGGCGCTGAGAGTATGTGGGAGGTAGGGGGAGGCTGTCATATGGACAGGACGGCCCTGGACTTGGCCCCACTTCCCTCTGTTGAGCCCCCGATCCCCCCACAGAGCCCCACTTTTGTCCCCACAGGCAACTGGAAGCAAGAGTTGCTGAAATTCATCAGCCCCGACCAGCTGCCCGTGGAGTTTGGGGGGACCATGACCGACCCCGATGGCAACCCCAAGTGCCTGACCAAGGTCCGGTGCCCAGAGGACGGGGAGGGAGGGGAGATGGCCGTGGTGCGGTGCCCGCTCACCACCCTCGCCTGCAGATCAACTACGGGGGTGACGTGCCCCAGCATTACTTCCTGCGCAACCACGTGAGGGTGCAGTACGACCACCAGGCGACCGTGGGCCGGGGCTCCTCCCTGCAGGTGGACAACGAGATCCTGTTCCCGGGCTGCGTGCTCAGGTGGGCACGGCGCCCCCCACACACACCTGGTGTGGTCGGGAGGGGCCCGGAGCCCAGGCAGGTGGCGGTCAGTGGGGCCCTGTCCCCTGCAGGTGGCAGTTTGGGTCGGACGGAGGGGACATAGGCTTCGGGGTTTTCCTGAAGACCAAGATGGGGGAGCGGCAGCGGGCCGCGGAGATGACGGAGGTGCTGGCCAGCCAGCGCTACAACGCCCACATGGTGCCCGAGGACGGGAGCCTCACCTGCACGGAAGCCGGCGTCTGTGAGTGTTGGCAGGGATGGCTCCTCCTGGACCTGGGCGTGGGGGGCAGGTGCACTGCGTGCATCAGGTCCCACCAGGTAGGGGCCCTGGCTCCGGGCTCTCGGGTGTGGCAGTGGCACCCAGGTCTAGTACCTGCACAGGAGGGCGAGGTCCCAGGTGGGCGTCCTCTCTGAATGTCCGTCCCGCCGACGCAGACGTCCTGAGGTTTGACAACACCTACAGCCTGATCCACCCCAAGCACATCAGCTACACCGTGGAGGTGCTGCTCCCGGACCAAACCTCCCTGGAGAAGATAGAGAATTCTAGACAAGCCTCGCGGCTCCCACACCCTCCTCTGTGGCCTCTAGGTCCGCAGTGAGCTCACAGCCTTCCCTAGCCAGACTGCCCTCCAAGCTCCCCAGGAACGGGGATCCTACCGAGCTGGTCCCAGCCCATCTGTCACAGTGGGTCTGCATCTTTGGAACTGCGGGACTGTGGCAGCCAGCAGAGCAACAGAAACTCTCCAGCCCCTGTGATTCAAGCTCAGAGAAAACTCGAGGCCCCTTTTCTACCAACCGATACTGAGTTGGGAGTTCCCGTTCTGAAATACATCGTGTTAAAACAAAAAAATGTGCAGGGCTTCCCTGATGGCTCAGTGGTAAAGAATCTGCTTGCCAAAGAGGGAGACATAGGTTTGATCCCAGACCCGGGAAGCTCCCACATGCCGCAGAGCAGCTGAATCCGTGCACCGCAGCTACTGAGCCTGCGCTCTGGAGTTCAGGGGCCGCAACTACTGAAGCGTGAGCCCCCGAGAGCCAGTGCTCCGCAAGAGAGCCCACCACAACCGGAGGCTAAGCACCGCAACCAGGGAGTGGCCTTCCGCTCGCTGCGACTGGAGGATAGCCCACGCACAGCAGTGAAGACCCAGCACAGCCAAAAGTAAATAAATAAATACTTTAAAAAAGAAAGAAAATGTGAAATATAATATGACCGACAGAACTGGAAACAATTGCCATTTAAAAGATAATGCATTACTCATAGTTCCCAAGAGGAGAGGGCATGGATGCCACAGGGGATCACCCGGAGAAACGGTGGGTGGGCGTGGGTGGGAGGGGGGTGGTCATGAGGTGGAAGGAGGGGGAGGACCTGCAGGCAAAAGCCTTTGTTATGGTTTCCCCGGAAGGAATGGGTGAGGCGGGGTCAGCAGGCCTAGAATGGGCTATTTTGGGTGATTTCCTCAGGCTCTGGGGTCAAGGGGTTGTCCCATTTGTCTGGAACCTGGTTCTGGGTACCAGTTGCCCTGAGTTTGAGCCTGATGCAGGAGGAGGCTGGAGTGTGGGCTCCGTATTTGAAAAGCACACTCGTGGGCAAGACTCTCTCTTGTTGTTCAGTCGCTCAGTCGTGGCCAACTCTTTGCGACCCCACGGACTGCAGCTCGTCAGGCTTCCCTGTCCTTCACTATCCCTCGGAGCTTGCTCAGACTCACGTTCAACAAGTCAATGATGCCATCCAACTGTCTCATCCTCTATCGCCCCCTTCCCTTCCTGCCCTCAGTCTTTCCCAGCATCAAGGTCTTTGACTCTCTCTCTAGGAACTGGCTATCCCTGGGAGGGGTGGTCCCTCCAGGGTCAACAAAGCCCCAGGTGTCAAAGCATCAGAACACAGAAAATAGGAGACGTGATTAATACACTTGCCTAGCAAGCAGCTGTGCCGCTGCCCCTCTGAATGCACATTCCTTCCCCATCGAGAAAGAAGTCTTGGCTCACACGCTCCCCTTCCTACTGTGAGGGTATCTAAGAATTGGTTCACCTGCTCAGCCTCCATCCTCTCAGGGACTCCCCTGCTGGTCCAGTGGCTAAGACTCCAGCTCCGAATGCAGGGTGCCTGGGTTCGATCCCTGGTCAGGGAACTAGATCCCTCATGCTGCAGCTGACGTCCCTGCGTCACAACCAAGACCGGATGCAGTTAAAAAATAAATAAATAAAAAAGAAAGAAATTGCATTTTGTTTCAGCAGAGTTGAGTTCAGTTTATGCCAGTCTCTCTTCCCTATTTCGATAGCTAATGCTTAATAAAATCCATCTTTACCTCTTTAACTAGCGTTTGACTTTGTTCATCTTTGACACTACCCAGCCAGACACGGTTGGTACAGGAAGTGTCCACCCTTGTGGAAAGCTCTACTGAGCAGTGTGTACATCGTGGGGTGTACGAGGTGGCCTTCTGAGGAGAGGAACACCAGAGACAAACTGAGCCTTCATCTCAGAAGTCATCCTCCAGAGAGCCCCACCAGTGAGGCAGGGTAGAGAGAAATGGGACCAATGATCAATAAAAATGGGAAAGCATAGAAAGATATTTGAGAAGAAGGAAAGGGCCATTCTAAGTTGTAAACGAACAAACCATGAATAAAAAGTGTAAACTTTCAAAGTCTGATCGAGGTAACAAGTGAACTTGAGCTATTGATAGTAAATTCAGCCTGATACCATCAGTTCAGGCTTTAATCACCTTGGGAGAAACCCCCAGATATATGCCACCCAATCCAGAGTTAATTGGCCAATAACTCAAAGCTTTGATACCAAGAAATATCTAAAACATTTTACTTTTCCATTTGGATCTATGGAGATTTAAAGTTCCAACACAACAGTGGAAAACGAATATTGAAATTTAAAGATGTCAAAGAATACAGTTGTAACCCAAGGACTACACCAAAGGAAGGTACGGAGACAAATACATGGTTGCTGTTGCGTCCTAAGTCGTGTCCAAGCCTTTTGCGACCCCATGAACTGTAGCCCGTCGGGCTCCCCTGTCCATGGGATTTCCCAGGCATGAATACTGGAGTGGATCGCCATTTCGTTTTCCAGGCGCTCGTCCCGACTCAGGGCCTGAACCTGCATCTGCTATATTGGCAGGTCTAATACCTGCCAAAGGTATTCTCTGGACACCAGAGAAGCCCAGGAAACAAGTATAAGAAAGAATCAATAAAGTAGTTTCAATGGGATGTCTCTAGAACAAGCTTAAATAAAACTGTAGTAACAATTTTTGGATTCACTGGGTTTCTGTGTTTGCTCTTTGGGTATTTGAAGTGCTCAAAACCATCAGCTGTAATGAATTTGTAGTTTACAGGTAGGGTATAATTCCCATGGATCAGACACGGAGTAGCTCTTTGATGATTCCCCAAGTGAGGTTGTGACAGAGCTCTGGTTTGGTACAGAGTCCAGGCTCTGACCTGCCCCAGCTCACTGTTCGCTCCCCGACGCTCCCTTCCCACCTCCACCGTAAATTTGTGCAATAGCGTCCTGACCAGTGTTTCTTCTCTGAACATTTGCCCTGGCCAGGCCACCCTTCACACCAGGCCACCCTTCAATCCACGCCCAAGGTTATCTTCCTGCCGCAGGAGGAATCACATCCATGTTTTCTTTGAAAAGCTTCAAAGGCCACCGCCCACTCTGACAGCTCATAGGCATAGTCCCGAGCGTGGCCTGACCTCAGTCTTTTGAGCCCCCTGCCCTTGGAGTATCCCTCTTCCCTTTTGCCTCTGGAGGCTTCTTTATGCAAACCCCTCCATCCAGAACATCTTCCTCCTATTCCTGTCTTAGAGGCCCAACTCAAATACCACCTCCTCTGGGGGACATTCCAAGACCTCCAGAGCAGTGGTCTTGCTCAGACTTCTATTAGAACCCTCTATCTTCAGGCAGCCAGGACAGATATTGGTTAAGGATACAGGACTTGGGTGCAAATAAGGGTTCAAACCCTGGTTCTGGCTCTTACCAGCCTGTGAGGCTCAGTCTGGCACATGTGAAATGGGCACGTGGATCCAAAGATGAGCAGCAAATATGACCCATGCCTTCACGGGGCTGACAGTTAAGGGGCTGAATCAGATGTCAAACCAAGCCATGTCTACTGAGAGCAAGTCTCTGCAACAGAGGAGCAGGGGTCTGCCTGAGCATTTAGGAGATGGGAAGGAGACGGGGAGGCACGAATAGGCAGTATGGGAGGAGGAGGGAAGGGAAGTGAGCTCAAGTCAGAAGGAATGGCGTGTGCAAAGGCCCTGTAGCAGGAGGTAGCAGCAGGGGGAGACAGGTAGCTCCACACACACCCTATTTGGTCATTTGTGGTTTGGAAAGGCCAGGTCCCTCTTGTCTTTTGTAGGAGAAGAAAGACAGGCATCCAATTATGGCCCCTGATCCGCCTCTTTCCCTGGTCCCAGGTCTTTGGGGGTCGTGGGTCAGAATCCCCTTGGCCACCTCTCTCTCTCCCAGGCTCTTGTGGCCATCTCCGTGTCTAGGGTATAGATGATCCTGGGGGTATGGTCATGTAAGGTCCTGTCTTTCCTGGGGTCACCCCGAATTGGTTGGAGGAGCCAAGGAGACACTCCCCCAGCTGCCCTAGAGCCTAATCTCCATTTCCCAGGCAGGCCCAGGTGTGAGGCCGCCCTAACCTGGGCATCTGAGTCAGGTGGACCTTCTCTCTCAATCCCCCCACCTAGGGTGACCCAAGCCAAGCCCTACATCCCTGGAGGAACATCCAGCGGCATTTGCCCAGCCTAGACATCCACAGAATGGGGTCAGTTTAGCCGTGATGGGGGAAGACTGGGCAGGAGCTCCTGGCAGAGCTGATCTCATGCCAACAAATGGAGATGGCCTTCACCGCACGGGCTTCCCTTCAGTTAGCAGGTTACAGGTGTGAATGAGGACTGCGAGCAGGGCCCCTGAGAGATGTCAGGAATTTTAGGAGCAGCTGGGAGGTGGGAGGGAGAGATTCCGCCGTGAGTGGGCAGGGAGGTCAGGGATCGGGGTCACATACCGTGACACTGCCGTCATCATAGCCCGGCTTCTGGGCCCATGGGTCAGGAGCACCAAGGAAATGAGCCAAGTTTCAGAAAGTGGGAGGAGACAGCACATTACATAAGAGGGGATCCAGCTGCCTGGTGCCCAGATGGGTAGAATGGAAGTCCTCTATGCCCAGTGATGGCTCAGGCTCGGGACAGGACACCTGTACTGCGTGGGAAAAACAGGGACTCAACGTTGACCTGGAACCATCCTCGGCAGACAGAGGCTTAGCAGCTGGCCCTGCACCAACTGTCTAGATTCCAATCCTGGCTTTGCTGCTTGCCGAGTGTGAGACCTGGCGGGGAGGGGTTTGGTTTCAGTTTTCTCACCCATAAGTGGGAACAGTCGTAGGACCAACCTTAGAATGTGTCTGGAGAATCAGATGAGACGATGCTGGACTGTCCATACGGCAACCACTGTCCACCTGTGTTAATTGGCTCGACTACCTCCACAGAGCACCCAAACCGAGAGGCTCCAGCAGGAGGCTTATTGTCTCATAGGTCTGGAGGCTAGAAGGCCGGGATCAAGGGGCCGGGAGGCTTGGTTCCCTTTGAGGACGGGGGGGGGGGGGGGGGAATCTATGCTCTGCTTCTCCCCTAGCTTCTGGCGGTTTGCTGGCTGTCTTTGGTGTTGTGCGGCTCATATATAGAAGCATTGCCCCAACCCCCCCCCTTCATCTTCACGTGGCCTCCTCCCTGTCGGCATGGATGTACCCAAATTCCCCCTTTTCATAAGGACATTAGTCATGGTGGATTAGGGGCCCACCCCACTCCACTCTGACCTCATTTTAACTAATTACATCTGTAAGGACCCTGTTTCTTAGATGCTGGGAATTAGGATTTCAATGTATGAATTGGGGGGCGGACACAATGCAGTCCGTAACGCCACAAGTGGGGAGTTCCCTGGCAGTGCAGTGGTTAGGACTTCTCGCTTTCACTGCCACGGGCCCGGGTTCAATCTCTGACTAGGGGACTAAGACCCTGCAAGCTGTGAGACGTGACCAATAAAACCAAACCAAAACAGACAGGGGCTTCTCTGATAGCTCAGTGGTAAAGATTCTGCCTGCCAATGCAGGAGACATGGGTTTGATCCCCCATCCGGGAAGATCCCTTATGCCTCAGAGCAACTGGGCCTGTGTTCTAGAGCCTGGGGGCAGCAATGACTGAGCCCACATGCCTGCCCCCTAGAGTCTGAGCTCAGCGTCAAGAGAAGCCCCCGCAACGAGAAACCCCCGCACTGCAATGAAGAGTAGCCCCGCTCGCCGCAACTAGAGCAAAGCCCACGCAGCAAGGAAGACCTAGCACAGCCAAAAAGAAATAAATACATGAATGAAAATGTAAAAACAAGCAAACAGAACACCGTATGTGGCGGGTCCAGCATTTGAAATGAGGCTGGTTGGAGTTGAAATGTGCCACCCAAAACGAAGGCTGGACTTCAAAGACTTGATCCAAAGAAAAAAAAGAATGCACGATCAGCTCAGTTCAGGCACTCAGTCGTGTCTGACTCTTTGCAACCCCATGGTCTGCAGCACACCAGGCTTCCCTGTCCATCACCAACTCCCAGAGCTTGCTCAAACTCATGCCCATCATGCTGGTGATGCCATCCAACCACCTCATCCTCTGTCGTCCCCTTCTCCTCCCGCCTTCAATCTTTCCCAGCATCAGGGTCTTTTCCAATGAGTCAGTTCTGCACATCAGGTGGCCAAAGTATTGGAGTTTCAGCATCAGTCCTTCCAATGAATATTCAGGACTGATTTCCTTTAGGATGGACTGGCTGGATCTCCTTGCAGTCCAAGGGACTCTCAAGAGTCTTCTCCAACACGGCAGTTCAAAACATCAATTCTTCAGTGCTCAGCTTTCTTTATAGTCCAACTCTCACATCCGTACATGACTACTGGGAAAACCATAACTTTGACTAGATGGACCTTTGTTGGTAGAGTAATGTCTCTGCCTTTTAAAAGCTGTCTAGATTGGTCATAGTTTTTCTTCCAAGGAGCAAGCGTCTTTTAATTTCATGGCTGCAGTCACTATCCGCAGTGATTTTGGAGCCCCCCAAAATAAAGTCTGTCACTGTTTCCATTGTTTCCCCATCTATTTGCCATGAAGTTAAGTGATGGGACCCAATGCCATGATCTTAGTTTTCTGAACGTTGAGCGTTAAGCCAACTTTTTCACTTTCGTCTTTCACTTTCATCAAGAAGCTCTTTAGTTCTTTGATTTCTCTCACTATTAACTTATTGATTAAATAATGATTTCATTTATTAAGCATATCGATTATACACCAAAATGATAATACTTCGGAGGCATTATCTTAAATAAACTGTATTATTACAATTAAAATTTTCATGTGTCTAAATTTTAATTTAATGTGTTTAAAATTTAAGTCTTTACATTTTAAAGAACTTAAAATTACCAATGTGGCTCCCATTACCTATTAAACAGCCTGAACTAATATTTACAAAGCCCTTAGGGCAGGGCCTGGCCCGTAGAAAACATTGGCAAAGTGTTAGTTAAATAAAGACTTCTCTTCAGAGGTGGCTTGTTACCTGTGGTATTTAAAAACTATGACTTCCCAAGGAGTGAGAAAAGTTGGGGACACGTCTCTTCTCTTGTCTGCCTTTTCTTTTATTTAGTGGAGTTTGTTTTACATTCTGGAAGCATAGGGCTCCCCACGTGGCGCAGTGGTAAAGAATCCGCTGCAATGGAGGAGATGCGGGTTCGATTCCTGGGCTGGGAAGATCCCCTGGAGGAGGAGGTGGCAACCCACTGCAGTATTCTTGCCTGGAAAATCCCCTGGACCAGGAGTCTTGTGGGCTGCAGTCCACGGGGTGGCACAGAGTTGGTGACGACTGCGCACTGAGCTCACACACCACACGGCGTATGTCACGTGGTCCTGCCTTCTCCAACTTGTTTCACGGTATTTTTTCCATGTTGCTATAACGTCTTCATCATCATATTAAGCACAGTGGTTTTCTGAAAAATCGTTTCCAATATTCCTATTAACCACAAACAACTTTAAGCTGGAAATCTTTTGTTAGTTAGGATTATTATTGGGTAACGTGGTAAACGATTGAAGGATTCTAATAATAGGTATTGTCCGTAGTTTCTAGAAAAGCTGAAGTGGATTTGCAGTCCTGCCAGCAACATATGAATGTCTCCGTTTCACCAACTTATAACGAAATTTATTTTCGTTTTTAAAGCGATTTTGTGTCTGTGTGTTTGTGTGTGTTTATTTTCTTTTGTTGCTGATTTGTTGGAGGAAAAAGCATGTCATTGCTTGTATACATACTCCTTTGGTGACCTGGAGGTTAAGCATTAACCACGTGATTATTGCCACTGTGCATGTTCTCTTCTGGTAATTGGTGCCTTGCGTCCTTTGGCCATTTTTATCAGTTTGCCTGCCTTCTTTATAATGGCGTTTCCCAACCTTTTTTGGAACCAGGGACCAGTTTCGTGGAAGCCGATTTTCCCACAGACCCCAAGGGGGTGGGGGTGGTTTCAGGGTGACTCAACACATGACAGTCACTGTGCACTTGATTTCTGCTCTCGTTACATCAGCTCCACTCAGAGCATCAGGCATCAGATCCCGGAGGCTGCGGACCCCTGCTTTATGAGGATGTCAATTTCTGTCCCATTTTATTTTTTCCCAAATTCACATTAGCCAATAGTGACTAAATGCCTAAATTCCATTTCTTGTTTCACAGATTTTTGTATGTTTATGTAGGCAAACCAATTGATCGCCCTTTGTGATTTCTGTCATTGTTTTTAAGTGCAGACCATCCCCTTCTAGAAACGTGGTAAGCGTCGCTTCTACTTTCTTTTAGCCTTTGGTAATTTCTTTTTCTTTTTTCCTTAAGATTTAAAATCCTTCCAGGACAGTACTGCCCAAATGAAGTATAATGCAAGCCACAAATGTGAGCCACACATGTAATTTTAACTTTTCTGGTCCTCACATTCTTACAAAGTGAAAACAGAGAAGGCAGAGAGCACAGAGGATTTGTAGGGCAGTGAGCTTGTGAATTTACTCTCTATGGTACCACGATGGTGAATATGTCATTATACATTGACCAACCCATAGCATGTACAACACCAAGTCACTGATTGTAATCAATGTCCCTGCTGGTGGGGGGCGTCCACGGTGGGGGAGGCTGTGGGGTGAAGGGACGGGGGTATATGAGAGCTCTCTATACTTCTTTCTGCCCAGTTTTGCTGTGAATCCAAAACTGCCCTTAAAAATAAGTTTATTAATTAAAAAATTATAGATTATTAAAAAGTGAAAAAATGGTGCAATTAATGTTAACAATATATTAACCCAATGTATCAAAAAATATTACTTCAAGATGTAATCTGTATAACAATTAATGAGCTATTTCATTTCATTTCGGGGAGTGCTGTCTTCAAGGTCTGGTGTGCATTTCACAGTTACAGCTCATCTCCATTTGCACTAATGACAAGCCACGTTCCCAATGCCCGGCCACACATGGCTGGCGGCCACCAGCTTGGCCAGCGAAGCGCAGAACGTGGTTTGACTGCAAGTGAGGACAGAGGATAAAGGTTCCAGTGACCAGACTAACCACCCTCTTCCCCTTCACCTCCCGCCTGCTCCTCTCCCTCGAAAATTCCTGCCCAGGCAACCTGGGTTTTCTCACCGTCCCTGGTGACCTCTGCCTGGCTCTCGGATGCTGCCCTGGACACCTGTGGCAGCTGCCCAGCACCTTGGTCTTCCCAACCCTCCACCACCCGCCCGGGGCTGCCATCTGCACACTGCCACGTCCCGGTCCCAGCCTTTGGGCTGAGGAGCTCACCCTGGGGAGGGAGGGTGCATTTTTAGCTCTCTATCCCTGCAGGTCATTGCTCTGGTGAGTCTCGACAGTAATAACTATGATTAGGAGCCCATCCTGGGTTGCCTTATGCAATCCTCCGGATCTTTTTTTTTTTTTTTTTTGCCAAACCTCAGGGCATGTGGGATCCTAGTTCCCCAACCAGGGATGGAACCGGCACCCCCTGCACTGGCAGAGCGGAGTCTTAACCACTGGACCACCAGGGAAGGCCCTCCTCCAGGCTGTCTTGAAGGCTGAAACCATTCTGCATTTACCGGAGCTCCTACCGGCTAGGGAGCACTGGCAAGCACCCAGCCTGTGGTCAAGACCAGGGACAGGTTGGCAGAAAGGCACGCTACCACCCGGAGGGGTGAACCAAATTTATTAAGTTTGTTGGGAAGGAGATCTGCTGTGATCCCTGAAAGTTGCCCACATGTCTCTGATGCCCCCCTGTCTTGCCTGTCCCTTGGGACCCTGTGGGAGCCCCTGGGATGAGGTCGCCGGGAGGTGGGAGGAGCCTGGTGGCGCTCCCCACCCCCCGACCCCCGCCTAGAGTCTGTGCTCTGGGATCCCTCTGGAGCAGGTCACCTCCCTGCCCCGGGTAGGGTGTGCCTTAGCGACTGTGGGAAAAGTCCCTGAGCGGAGGCGCAAAGCTGGCGGGAAGGGTCGGGAAAGGAGGGGTGCTCTCCAGGCCGTGGGGGCGGGACCAACATCCGACCCGCCCAGCAAAAACAGCCCAGGCAGCAGGGCGGGCAGACTCGTCCTGGACACCGGCGCTCAGGGAACCCTGAGCGGCCGAGTTGGGGACCTGAGCCCCCAGCAGCAGGAGGCGCTGACCCGGGTGAGGAACTTGGGAGCGGGGAGGCTTGGGCAGGGGGCGAGCAGCCCCCGGGGCACAGCTGCGGAAGGGGACCCTGGAGAGTGGGCGTCCAGACCTTCGGCTCCAGCGCACAGGTTGTCCAGGGAGCTGGGCACCCACCTGGCCCAGGAGCCCCCCTCTCTGGGCCTCTCTGCGACTCAGTACTGCTCTCCACCTCTGCCGGCGCCTGTCCCTTGAGAAGGTGGAGGAGGGCGGCCCTGCCTTTTGCACTGAGGCAGCCTTGGGTAGACAGCCGCCCAGGTCTCCTGCCCAGATTGCAACCTTTATTTGTTTGGTTTCTCTCTGTGGCTTTCTGAATCCCCAGGCGGTAAGCCTTCTCCCTATTGTTAATGTTTTCATTAAAGGGAAATGGGGGGAGGGATTGGTGGTATCAAGACAGCCCTATGGGACTCTTTGCGACCCCATGGACTGTAGTCTACCAGGCTCCTCCGTCCATGGATTTTCCAGGCAAGAATACAGGAGTGGGTTGCCATTTCCTTCTCCAAGAGATCTTCCCAACCCAGGGATTGAATCCCGGTCTCCCGCATTGTAGGCAGACGCTTTACTGTCTGAGCCACCAGGGAAGTCTGAGCCTCACCTGGTAGTGTCTTAACCATGAGGAGGTCTTAGTTGCTACAGCATTAATTCTATTTGCCAGGAATTCCTTGGCAATCCAGTGGTTAGGACTCACTGCTGTGGCATGGGTTCAATCCCTGGTCAGGGAACTAAGATCCCACACCCCTGTGGCATGGCCACAAAAAAAAAAATCAGTTTGCAGGTGGCCAGAGACTGGAAGCTGTGAATTCAGGGTGGCAACGTTGGGGACAGGAGGGTATCACAACTGTTGCTGTTCAGTCGATCAGTCACGCCTGACTCTCTGCGATGCTACGGACTGTAACCCACCAGGCTCCTCTGTCCATGGGATTCTCCAGGCAAGAATACTGGAGTGGGTTGCCATTTCCTTCTCCAATCACAACCGTGGCTCACACCTTAAGCCTGTGAAAGGGCAATTTCAGACACTGGAGAAGGGTTTCTTTTGAGGCTCCTGGTTTGTGAGCCTCACATCTGTCACCTGCTGCAAGCCAGGCCTGAATCTAAAGCCTTTACCTTCACAAACTCCTTTGACTGGCACAAATGTATCATTATCCCCACTTCACAGACAAGGACACTGAGGCTCAGAAAGGTTAAGCTACTTGCTTCCAAGTCCAGATCCTCATGACTCAATATCCAGGCAACGTCTCCAGAATGTTCTGGTGGGCCTGCATCAGATTCACCAGGGATGTTTATAAAAACAGAAACGGCATAACCCTCCCTTGAACCTACAGAAGAAGGGTCTTGTGGGGCAAAGAACTCCTCAGGTTTGAGAAGGATCCAACTCTTCCTGCCATGGTGGGCTGAGGGCTGACCCATTCCCAGGTCGCAACCTGGTCCGGGCATGTGCTGCTAACTCTGCAGGGTCCCTGGGCAGGACTGACCAGTGGACTGAGACTGGGAAGGTCTGGGACAGCGTTGGGATTGTGGGAGCACCTCTGACCACTGTATCCCCTCCCTCAGTTCCGGGACAACCTTCAGGACCTGCTCCCCATACTGCCCAAGGCTGATGACCACTTCCTCCTGCGCTGGCTCCGAGGTGAGGCCAGCTGGGGTTGGTAGAGGCTGACAGGGTGGCAGGGAATGGGGGTGGTGCTTCAGGAAAGCAGGTGGGAGACTTTGGGGGACAGCCCTGAAGAGTGGGCTGGAATCTCAGTTCCCGTCCAAATCAGCGTAGCACAAAAATCTTATGGCGCCTCAGTTTCTTCATCCATAAAGTGGGCATGAGGCCACCTCCCCAAGGGTTGTTATGAATTAAATGAGAGGGTGTAGGGCCTGGCATGGTGGGCAACAGGGTGAGGTGAGGTTAGAGGTAACACCTAGGAAGTTCTCAGGATGACAGGCCTGGCCAGGTCTTGAGTAAATACCACTGAACTGTCTTCAGGGTTGGGTCTGTCTCCAGCTCCTTGAAGACAGGGCTTCAGGTGTCATTCTCTCAGGGATCTGACACCAGTGCCCAGTGAACGTTCAGAGACTGGGTGTAATAAAAGGCGGAGGAGGAATTTCCTCTAGGAACTGCCGAAGTAGTGCAGAATAGTTAGAGTGACAGAAACCACCCTAGAACTTAGGGAAAAAATTCATGTCATCTCAGCATATCCCATGGAATGGCTTTTGAGCTTGAGCCAGGAGAGAAGTCAGAAGCCAGGCTGGAATCAGACAGAACAGTGATTGCTAGCAGGGTGCCCATACAAGCTGCCTCGCTCTCCTGGCCTGTGTAATACTGGTCTCTACCTTCAAGATGCTGGGAGTCAGACCTGAGGTCATGGGCGCACACAGAGCCTACCCAGAGGAAGGCCTCCCTTCTGTTCTGTTGCATTTGATTGTTGGTTGTTTTTTTTTTTAATTATTGTTTTTTTACAAACTTTATTTTTTAGAACCATTCTAAAAAGACTTACCGAAAAATTGTGAGGATACTACAGAAAGTTCCCATAGATGCTTCACATTAACACTTGACTTTCATATGTATGTTTGTGACCTTTAATGAGCCATTATTGCTATGTGATTAGTAATTAAGATCTGTGTTTTATTTAGATTTGCTTAGTTTTTTTCCATTTCGGGATCCTATCCAGGATGCCACATTCCATTTTCTTGTCCTGTCTCTCTAGGCACTCTCGGCTGAGGCATTTTCTATTTCATTTTTAATGTCATTTTAATGTCTTTTTCCCTACCCAAGCTAAAAAAGGAGTTGGAACAGTAGATTTCTTTTCTTTTTTTTTAATGTGGAGTATAATTGCTTTACAATGCGGTTAGTATCTGCTGTACAACAAAGTGATTCGGTTCTATGTATACATATATGCCCTGCCTCTTGCACTTCTCTCCCGCCCCTCTAGGTGATCACAGGGCCCTGAGCACCCACCTCCCATCCCGCCCCTCTAGCTCACGGGGCCCTGAGCACCCACGCCCCATCCCGTCCCTCTGGGCGGTCACCGGCCCTGAGCACCCACCCCCCATCCAGCCCCTCTGGGTGGTCTCGGGCCCCGAGCATCCACCCCCGCTGCCGCCCCTCCAGGCTGGATCCGGTGTGTTCTCTGCACCAGGAAGCTCTGCCTGTGTGTCTCCATCAGAGCACCCGCAGCTGTCTGCCTGCACCTCTCTCGCCCCCCGCCCTGAAAGCCTGGGCTCCATGCACTGGGCAGCCTGCACCCCAGTGCTGGGCGCTGTACAGGTGCTCAGTCAATACCTGCAGAACACCTGTACTGCTGGCTCAGTGGTGGAGACTCCACCTGCCAATGCAGGAGACACGGGTTCGATCCCTGGCCCGGAAGGACCCCACATGCCCAGCAGCAGCTAAGCTCCTGGGCCACAGCTGTTGAGCCTGTGCTCTAGAGTCTGGGAACCGCAGCTACTGAGCCCACGTGCTGCAACTACTGAAGCCCGCATGCCCCTGAGCCTGTGCTCCACCTCAAAGAGAAGCCCGTGGGCCCCAACTAGAGAGCGGCCCGGCTTGCCGCAGCTAGAGAAAAGCCCACGCAGCCACAAAGACCCAGCACGGCCGAAAAGAAGCAAATAAAATTATACAAAAAAGAAATTTTCCCATGGGGGCAGAACCAACCAGAGCCGGTGTCACTGACACTTGGGAAGAGCCCCCTCTGGCAAGGCTGCAGGCACAGCTCCTGCAACCAACACTCTCACTCCGGAAGGCTTGGCTCCATGCAGCTCTTCTTTTTAAAATTTATTTTATTGAAGTATAGTTGATTTACAAGGTTGTGTTAGTTCCTGGTGTACAGTAAGGTGATTCACTTATACACACACACACACACATATATATATTCTTTTTCCATATATATATTTTTATATATATATATTTTTTCCATTATGGTTTATTACAGAACATGGAATATAGCTCCCTGTGCTATACAGCAGGACCTTGATGTTCATCCATTCTATATATAATAGCTCGCATCGTCTAATCCCAAACATCTCTCACTTTAGAAAATGCTTTTATTCATGTCTTTTCTTCATACTTCCCAAACAGCTTACCAGTTCAGTTCAATTCAGTCCAGTCACTCAGTCGTGTCCGACTCTTTGCGACCCCATGGACCACAGCACGCCAGGCCTCCCTGTCCATCACCAGCTGCCAGAGTTCACTCAAACTCATGTCCATTGAGTCGGTGATGCCACCCAACCATCTCATGCTCTGTCATCCCCTTCTCCTCCCACCTTCAATCTTTCCCAGCATCAAGGTCTTTTCAAATCAGTCTTTTCAAGTCAGTTCTTTACATCAGGTGGCCAAAGTATTGGATTTCAGCTTCAACATCAGTCCTTCCAATGAATATTCAGGACTGATCTCCTTTACGATGGACTGGCTGGATCCCCTTGCAGTCCAAGGGACTCTCAAGAGTCTTCTCAGCACCACAGTTCAAAACATCAATTTTTCAGCGCTCAGCTTTCTGTATAGTCCAACTCTGACATCCATGCATGACCACTGGAAAAAACAATGCCTTGACTAGATGGACCTTTGTTGGCAAAGTAATGTCTCTGCTTTTTAATATGCTATCTAGCATATCTGCTTATCTAGCATATCTAGTATATCTGCTTTTTAATATGCTAACTGCTTACCCAATATAGCACCAATCAAAGCAGTGTTTTGTATTGTAGTTTTCAATAAAAGCAATTAAAAGATCCAAAGTGCTTGAGATATCCATGACAGCCATGGAGTCATATTTCTTAATTACTACATCAAGATGCTATTGTTTTAATGAGTTGCCCTTGTCTCAGATGTTAAACTCTCTTGACCTGTTGCTGCTGCTGCTGCTAAGTCGCTTCAGTCGTGTCCGACTCTGTGCGACCCTTTAGATGGCAGCCCATCAGGCTCCCCCATCCCTGGGATTCTCCAGGCAAGAACACTGGAGTGGGTTGCCACATGGTGTTGTAATTAAGAGAGGAATTTGCTTTGAATCAGCGCTTGTTGGTTTTTCGATATTCTATACCACAGCTCAGTGGGTAAAGAATCCGCCTGCGATGCAGCAGAAAGAAAAGGTGTGGGTTTGATCCTTGGGTCGGCAAGATCCGCTGGAGAGGGAAATGGCAACCCACTCCAGTATTCTCGCCTGAAAAGTCCCATGGACAGAAGAGCCTGGCGGGCTACAGGCCGAAAGGTCGCAGAGAGTCAGACACGACTGAGTCACTAAACATGTGCACGCATACCGTTCACTTTTTACGAAGCCTTAATAAAAGGGCTGGCAGAGAGGAAGCTGTTCGGACTGTTGTGTCTCTACTGCAGTGAGTTTTAAGTTGTGGGTCACTTATAACTGAAAAACTGGCTAGATGTAACTTGTTTTCATGTCCAGCCTCCAGACTACTTTTATGGGAGAGGAAAATGTACATTTCTGGAACCAAAATTGCATACAAAATGAACTGGTGTGAATGAGAGGATTAGATATTAGCATGCATTTGCATCTTTAGAATTTCATCTTTGTTTTTCTGGATATAAATGAATACATAATAAAAAAGTACAAGTCTAGGTTATACTACACTGAAATTTCCCTCTATCTCTCCCAATTTATTTTATAGTCTATTCCTTTGAGCGTCACTGGATCAGAAGTTTCCTTAGGCATCTTCTATCATTCTCAAATAATTTTCCTAACAAAACTCTTATTGGGTGATCACTCGCCATTCTAAAATGAAGTTTTTTCATGGTAAGTGCTTGTGGACATCGAACCCCAGCTAAAGGCCGGCTACTAAAGAACAGTATGAAAATTAGGTAAATCAAAATAATTGAATCAAATTATACAATGCACTGTGGGAGAAGGCAATGGCACCCCACTCCATTACTGTTGCCTGGAAAATCTCATGGATGGAGGAGCCTGGTAGGCTGCAGTCCATGGGATCACACCGAGTCGGACACGACTGAAGCGACTTAGCAGCAGCAGCATACAATGCACTGTTTACACTGGCTACTAGAGCAGTGTTGTTGTCAAAGAGAAAATGCAGTGATCAAACTCCAAGTAGAAATATTAAGAGCAGCAGCACTGAGTAGATTTCCCTTATGCTTGGCCTCAGTCCACTAGGACAAGAACAGTATTTAGAAATATGAAAATTTCAGGTTAGAATAAAAAGGTCTACTTGGCTGCACCGGGTCTTAACTGTGGCATATGGGATCTTTGGTCATAGCACGTGGGATCGAGTTCCCTGACGGGGGTTGGACCTGGGCCCCCTGCACTGGGAGTGCATCCTCTTCCCCGCTGGACCACCAGGAAGTTCCCAAACTTGCAGTGCTTTATTTTTCCAAAACTCTATGTTACTGATACATATGCGTGTAAATAAAATATTTACTTGGCTCTTCTTACTAGATTCCCACTCCTCTCACGATTTCACTTCTTGCTCAAAAGCTTGCGCTCCACTCCCACCTGGATGAGGATCTTACATCTGCCCCCCTACCTCCCGACTCTGGGCTTGTCACTTCCTCTCCTTGCGCCTCAGCTTTCTCGTCTACAGTACAGTGGGGGATAAAGAGGGCTCCCTGCAAAGGTTATGAGGGTGCGTGATGCATGGCGAGTCCCGAGCACAAGACTAGACTCTGGTCCAGAGTCCACGCTCCTAAACCTCGGTATCTGCTCTTTGATGCCGGCCCTGGACTCAGCTCAGCCCCCAGGGAGAGGAGGACTCTGGGCTTCCCCTGTTCCGTGGAAGCTGGGCGGGGCTCTGGGGGAAAGAACGCTGAGCACACAGGGTCACATGCCTGCTGCTCCTTCGGAGGCACTGGCAGCTGCTCGGTTTATGAAAGTGCTCGCTGTGGCATCACTGACCGTCACAGTAGTGATTATGATCAATTGATGGCGATACTCCGGTCCCTAAAGCCCCATGCGTGGGCCATGGTGGGGCTCTGGGCATCAGTGTTGAAGGAAGGATTTGGTGGGGTGTAGGGGGGAGGCTTTTCTGGGCACCCTCTGTCCATGAGCAACGCTGAGCAAGGATGAGAGATTCCAGTGCCTGGGCTGAGCCTGAGGGCCCCTAGACCTACCTGTTCCCACAGAGACTTTGGGAAGGATCTGCATCTCTGATCAGCCCAGATCCCTGGAGGCTGATCCAGGGGTGTCCTGTGCCACCACCTCACCGGGGGTGGAGGCAGGAGAGGCACATTTCTGTACCTTTTTGATGAAGAACCTGGAGCTCAGAGAGGTGAAGTCTCATCAGACTCGTCCTCCCAGCCCTGCTCAGGTACTTTGCCTCCAGGACACCATTCAGGTTGAGGTCCTGGCTCTCTGGGCTCTCCCAGCTTTTAGACAAACCTTGGTCTCCGGTCGTGCCTTGGACATCTCTAAGACCTAGAGTTTGGCAAGTCCGTGTTTTGACTCTGGTTCTGTCTGCTCATGGCTAATTGTGTGACCTTGGACAGGTGAATTCACCTCTCTGAGCCTGGGTTTCTTTACCTGGGGAGTGGCTAACGGTAGTACCTGACTCAGAGGGCAGCTTTGAGACTTAACATGAGATGTGATTGGAGAAGCAGTTAGTTTCCCCGCTCACCTGCCTTCGTGTCCCTCCCATGGCCTTCAAGCCAGTCCCAGGCTCTCTGCAGGGCTCTGCGGCTGCCAGTGTCCTTGGGCCAAGGACACCAGGAACCTTGCTGAGCCCTTGGATGGAGGAGCTGCCGGGCTGCTGAGGTCCAGAGAGGGTCAGGGGGAACCACCCAGGGGGCAGAGGGCCGGGGCAGCACCCACAGTGTACAGGGATACTACAGGGATATGCCACCTGCTCTCCCCAGGGAGGGAACTCATGAATATTCACGGCCGCTGAAGCAAGAGGGAGCCAGCCAGCACACTCCTGGGTGTCATTGGAGCAATCCAGTTTCCCAGTGACCGCAGAGGCAGCCTGGGAGTCAGATGTGGCTCAGGCAGGGAGAGGGAAGGGGCAGCCAGACGTGGCCCCAGATGAGTGTCTTCCTCTGCCCTGCGCACGGCCCCTGGGGGAGCAGGATGCCCTGGGATGGAGGCCTGCCTGCTGGTGGCGCCCTAGGCTGGAAGGCTCACCATCCTAGGCTTGGGGTCCCTGTGTGGATGCTGTGGAGGATGAGCCCCGACTCCCCTTCGTTCCCTGGAGTCTGCTGGTCCAGCTGAACAGGAGGAGTGCTGGGTCTGGCCGGGAGCCAGCCGTCGGCACACACAGAGGGCGATCTGGCTGGGGTAACCCAGGAGGACAGGAATAGAGGGGTGGGGTGGGGAGGGGGGCGGTCTGCCCTGAGTGCCTGGGACTGTCCCACCACAGCAGAGGAGGGAGACTCAGGCTCTAGTCCTGTCTTTGCCACTGCTGTGCTGTGTGACCTTGATGGGGGCTCTGCCCTCTCTGAGCCTCAGCCTTCTGGAGGCACCGTTTTCCAAGGTGGAGGCTGGAAGGCTTGGGCCGTGCTGCGATTGTCCTCGGTACCCCAAGGCCTTAGGCTTCCCTGATGGTTCAGTGGTAAAGAATCTGCCGGCCAGGAGACACGGGTTCGATCCCTGGGTGGTGAAGATGCCCTGGAGGAGGAAATGGCAACCCACTCCAGTATTCTTGCCTGGAAAATGCATGCCACGGACAGAGGAGTCTGGCAGACTACAGTCCACGGGGTCGCAAAGAGCTGGACACGACTGAGCGACTAAGCCGCCACCACCACCTCATGGCCTCAGCCCTGGGACTGTCAGCTGCTTGCAAGCCTCGGCCTTCTGTGAGGTCCAGCTGTGCACACCCTTTCCCCTCGGGCTGGGGCTGGGCGCGCGGCACGCTGGGCAGCAGCTGCCACGGACAGCCGGGAAGATGCACACTGCAAGCCAACAGACCACAGCTCGAATCCCAGTTGTGCCCCCTGCTTTGTGACCCAGAGCCTCAGTTTCCCCACCTGCAAAACAGGGGTGATAGGGAGGCCTGCCTCTGAGGACAGCGGGGTGGACTCAGTAAGATGCTCTGGAGAAGCCCCGTCCCAGGGCCTGGCTCCTAGAGGGCTCAGAAGTGAATCCGAGGACAGCGGGGTGGACTCAGTAAGATGCTCTGGAGAAGCCCCGTCCCAGGGCCTGGCTCCTAGAGGGCTCAGAAGTGAATCCGAGGACAGCGGGGTGGACTCAGTAAGATGCTCTGGAGAAGCCCCGTCCCAGGGCCTGGCTCCTAGAGGGGCTCAGAAGTGAATCCGAGGACAGCGGGGTGGACTCAGTAAGATGCTCTGGAGAAGCCCCGTCCCAGGGCCTGGCTCCTAGAGGAGCTCAGAAGTGAACCCAGAGGGTGGCGAGGCCCAAGGCCCAGCACCTGGCAGGGCAGGGCCCTACTGGTTTTGAGGACGCCAGAGTGGGAAAGGAAGGAATGAATGAGGGAAAGCCCTGATGGGGGTTGGGGGCGGGCCTGGGCGGGGCCAGGCAGAGCCTGATTGGTGGTCCTGGGAGGCTGGTCTGCCCCCTGCTGCCTGACCTCTCCCAGAGCCTCACCAGCAGCCTCCCTGAGTTCCAGAAGGTGCCCTGGTGAGTGGGCTCCTGAGACAGGGGTGGGCCCTGAGGGAGTGAGTCAGAGGGCAGCAATCCGAACCCCTCGACATTTGAAAGTCAGAACCCGATGCCCAGGCCTCCACTCAGGGCTTGGGCTCGAGTCTGAGGTTCTGGCCCAGCCCAGGACTGCCCTGTGGGACCCCAAGGAACAGGAGGCCGGTGGGGGCGCTTGAGGTGGGGGGCAGATTTGCGCTTGGTTGGCAAGGGGGACCCACCCCGAGAGCGACAAGGACAGGACTTTGAGCAGGTTCCCACTCTCTGTGAGTGACAACTACGTGCCAGTCACTTTGCCTGGTCCATCTCTGGGGCGGGGCAGGGAGAGAGCTAGCACCACCAGCTTCCCCATTTTAGGATGAGAAACTGGGGCTCCAAAGGGTTCCTGTGGTTGAAACCCGGGCCTGGGGCTCCCGGGTCAGCACCTCCCTCCCCTAGGCCTCTCTGTGACCAGACCAGCGCGAGCTGACTTTCCCCACCTTGCAAGCTTTATCTATTCTTTAAATATAGTAAATACACGTTATTGCCTTTTTCTGATTAAAAAGTAATATATTCTCTTTAATAAAGAAATCCAACCCTTACAGAAATGCCAAATATAGAAGAGTATTTGCTCATATACCCCCTCCCTAGCTATGCAGAGGATACCACTGTTAAAACCTAGACTACCCTCCAGGGGTTTCTAACTGGGTCTGTGTGTATTTACCATCACCTATATGGATTTGGTGGCATGCTGTCCCAGAACTTCTTTTTTCATGTTAGTAGGTCATGGTGTGTTTTTGAGCCAGTCCATTCAGCTCCACCTTGGTTTTCTTTTCTTTTTTTTTTTTTTTTTATCTGTTAAAGCAGGTACAGATGCCTCTGTCTGGGAATGGGCCTTGGTTTGTGCAGTGAATTCCCAGCTGATGGACACTGACGTGGTTTCTTTTTTTCTGACCAAACTGCTGTGAACACCCTTACTTGGGTGACTTTCCCCAAGTCTTTCTGAAGAAGAGTTAGAACTGGGAGGGTTTCTACAGTCTTCCTTTGAAAGGAAAACCCTCCGGAAACACTCTCCTTCCCTCCCGACCCTGTCCACCTTGCCCACCTAAGAGTGGACAGAGATATGTCCTTGTCACCAGGGAAGCCAGGTTCCCTCCGGCTAGTCCTTTCCTGTGAGAGCACTTTCTAGATGATCAGCGGGGGGCTGAGGGACTGGTCAGGTAGGCCTGGAATGCCCCTTCTCTGGGAAAGGTTTGTGGGTGCCTCCGGTCACTCTCCCAGGGGTTCTCCTCCAGGCTGGCTGGCTGGCCTCTGGCCCCAGGGTCAGTGGTGACGTGCCGTGTGTGTGATCGCGGGCGGCATGGATGACCTCTCATGGCCTCCAGCACCCGGGGCCCAGTGCAGCACGGAATGGAAAGTTTGGGACCTTGGCTTTGCAGCTAAGGGGCCATGAGAAGGTCCCGGAGTCCCAGCTCTGTCCTGGATCCGCACAGCTCTGCCTGAACAACCCCCATTTCAGCTCAGGCCTCAGCCCCCTGCTGACAGGGTCACCACAGTCAGACCTAAAACCTAGCCCCCAAAAACCAGGAAAAGTGAAAAGTGAAGTGAAGTCACTCAGTCGTGTCCGATTCTTTATGACCCCATGGACTGTAGCCTACCAGGCTCCTTCGTCCATGGGATTTTCCAGGCAAGGGCACTGGAGTGGGTTGCCATTTCCTTCTCCAGGGGACCTTCCCAACCCTGGGATCGAACCCTGGTCTCCTGCATTTCAGGCAGACGCTTTACTGTCTTGAGCCACCAGGGACTGAAAAGTAAGACCAGGCTGCTGCTGAAAAAGGCTGTGACCAAGGGAGAATTTCAGGGTGAATGGGCTGCTCCAGCTCCTGGGCTGCCTGCTACTGAGCCTGAGGTCACAGACTGGTCTCAAGGCGCACAGGTGCCCCCTGTAGGCACGGTCCAGCGGTTCCCTGCTGAGAGCTGGAACACTCATCCGGCCCCCGGACATCTAGTTAAATCTGATATTCAGAGAAATACTGAATAATTTTTAGTATAAGTATATCCTAGGCATTATTTGGGACATACAGATAACTAAAACATTTGTTGTTCACCTGCAATTCAGACCTAACCTGGTTGACCCAGCCTGCCAGCAGCTGGAGAAGAGGCAGACATGTGGGCAGAGGCCTGTGTGAGCTGAGTCTTCTCCTTCCTCACGCTGAGCCTCAGTTTCTCCACCTGGTCCCCTACAGACCCCATGGGAACAGGAGCCAGTGTGGAGAGACAAGGAGCTCAGCCGCTCACTGGACGGCTGGGAAGGGTGGCAGGGGGGCCAGGCAGGTTGGCTGAACCTTCAGAAAGATGAGAGACTCAGGCCCCAGGGCCCTCTCTGTAGATACCCCTGGCCCAGGCCTGGGGGTACAGGGCACTAGGAAAGGGTCTTCTTTTCCTTGTTTTATTTAGATGATTTCATTATGAAGCCCAGAAAGGTCTACAAAAAATAAAACGGATAACACCCATATACCCACCACTCAGCTCACAAATGAAAACTGACCCAGGCAGCAGAGCCTTCCCCTGCCTCTCGCCCCAGCCTTTCTTGGCGTTGGCTTTGTCCACCGTGTCCATCTGCAGCCCAGATGCTGTCCTTATCTGGACTGCTGAGGTGGGGGTGGCCACAGAGCTGGCGAAGGCAGGTCCCAATGTTAAAAGCTGCCTCTCAAGGCAGCCAGGCCGCGGATGGTGGTGAGGGCTCCCTGGGGCCGGCCTCCTAACACGTGCCCTGTTCTGCACCCCCCTCACCCACCCCCTGCAGGTGTCTGAGATGCCGCTGCCACAGAAGAAGCGCTGGGAGTCCATGGCCAAGGGGCTGGTGCTGGGAGCGCTCTTCACCAGCTTCCTGCTACTGCTGTACTCCTATGCTGTCCCCCCACTGTACACTGGCCTGGCTTCCACGTGAGTGGTCCTGCTGGGCGGCCGAGGGCTGGGGGTAGCGGAGGGTTGGCTCCCAGTCTGATAACAAGGGCTACCTCCTGGGTGGCCACCCTGTGCCCGGGGCAGAAGTCCCACTGAAGGCAGGGAACTCACTGTGGAACCCTGAGCCTCGGTGTCCTCATCTGTGAAGTGGGTGTGCTAACAGAGCCGGACATGGAGCGTAAGAATAAAATATCACCATCTGCACGGTGGGCTCCAGCGGGGCCGGGAGGTGGGGATGCCCAGTCCAAGAGCACTCGGCTGGCACAGGCCTGGATTCAAACTGCGGTCTGCCTGCCTCCAAGCCTGGCTCCTAACCATGAGGTCATCCTGCCTCCCCATTGGGCTGATCACCTACCCAAGCCTGTGCCCTTAGTTGGAGGTATTAAGTCGAACTAGAGGAAATGCCCATTTTTGCATGCAGGGTTTCATGTGGTCCAGCCTCATACGAACTCTTGATGAATGTACATCAAGTGGCCATGAATGAGACTTGTTCTTGTCCTCACAGCAACACCACAAAGAGGGTTACTGTCCCCATTTCACAGAAGAGGAAAGTAAGGCCAGATAGGCCAAACCACTGACCTAAGCCTTGCAGCCTGGAACACAGGCCCATCTGGTCCCCCAGCTCCCTGACCATGGCGAGTCCCTGGGGTACCCGCCCCCCACTCCCAGCCACCTGCTCTGTAGACCCGGGGTGGAGGGGCCGGCAGGCCGATTCCTGAGGCTCTGCCACCCCTCCATCCCCAGCAGGACCCCCGAGGGCGCGGCACCCTGCTCTCCGGCCCCGAGGGAGCCAGAGGCTCCCACCTCGGCCAACGGCTCGGCGGGAGGCTGCCAGCCGCGGCGGGACATCGTGTTCATGAAGACGCACAAGACGGCCAGCAGCACGCTGCTCAACATCCTGTTCCGCTTCGGCCAGAAGCACGGGCTCAAGTTCGCCTTCCCCAACGGCCGCAACGACTTCGACTACCCCGCCTTCTTCGCGCGCAGCCTGGTGCAGGACTACCGGCCCGGGGCCTGCTTCAACATCATCTGCAACCACATGCGCTTCCACTACGACGAGGTGCGGGGCCTGGTGGCGCCCAACGCCGCCTTCATCACCGTGCTGCGCGACCCCGCCCGCCTCTTCGAGTCCTCCTTCCACTACTTCGGCTCCGTGGTGCCCTTCACGTGGAAGCTCTCGGGCCGCGACAAGCTGGCCGAGTTCCTGCAGGACCCCGACCGCTACTACGACCCCCGCGGCTACAACGCCCACTACCTCCGCAACCTGCTCTTCTTCGACCTGGGCTACGACAGCGACCTGGACCCCAGCAGCCGCAGGTGCAGGAGCACATCCTGGAGGTGGAGCGCCACTTCCACCTGGTGCTGCTGCAGGAGTACTTCGACGAGTCGCTCGTGCTGCTCAAGGACCTGCTGTGCTGGGAGCTGGAGGACGTGCTCTACTTCAAGCTCAACGCCCGCCGCGCCTCGGCCGTGCCGCGCCTCTCGGGCGAGCTGTACCGGCGCGCCACGGCCTGGAACGTGCTGGACGCGCGCCTCTACCGCCACTTCAACGCCAGCTTCTGCGCAAGGTGGAGGCCTTCGGGCGCGAGCGCATGGCCCGCGAGGTGGCCGCCCTGCGGCGCGCCAACGAGCGCATGCGCCGCATCTGCATCGACGGCGGCCGCGCGGTGGACGCGGCGGCCATCGAGGACTCGGCCATGCAGCCCTGGCAGCCGCTGGGCGCCAAGTCCATCCTGGGCTACAACCTCAAGAAGAGCATCGGGCAGCGGCATGCGCAGCTCTGCCGGCGCATGCTCACGCCGGAGATCCAGTACCTGATGGACCTGGGAGCCAACCTGTGGTTCATCAAGCTCTGCAAGTTCATCCGGGACTTCCTGCGGTGGTGACCCCGGGGCCCCCGCCGAGGAGGGCCCGGCGGGGGTCCCGCCAGCCACCCCCCTGCGGCCCCTCTTGGTGCCACCCCAGTTCCTGGGGTGAGGTGGGGCTGTTCTGAGGGTGCAACCAGCCAAGGACTGGGCCCACGGCACACAGGGCCTAACTGAGATCAGTATTTGACTAATTAGAGTGTTTGTTTTTTTTTTTTAATTAAATCCCCCTACCCTCCACCAAAAAGAATGTTCTATTTTCTGGCTCCCTTGAAGGGGAGACTTCGGAAGTAAAAGAATTTGATGTGTTTTTGTTAATCAGCCTCAGTGGTGCTGACTGGCGAGGCCCTGGTGTGTGTGTGCACGGGGGATGTGAGTGGTGGGGAATGGGGGACCCCAAGGGAGTGCAGTGGGCACCTGTGGACAGAGCCCAGGGGTTCAGAGCCCAGGGGTGGGGCGGGGTTTGGTGTGTATCTGTCACATGCTGAAGCCCTTTGTGTTTGAAGGACTCCCGTGAGGTCCCAAGATCTAGAAGATCATGTTGGGGGGGGGGGTGTGTGTGTGTGCATGAGAGTGACAGGGAGGTGGGGAGCACTTAGCAGACCCTGGACCCAGGCTGAGGGCTCCTCCTGCCCTCATCAGTCCTCACAGTAACCCTTTGAGATAGGCGCAGTCGCCATCCCATATACCATGTGGGATTGACCTTCTGAGAACAGAAGGGAATTGCTTGCAGGATGAATCAGACCCCGGTACTAAACCATCTCCCCAGGATCCCAAATCCTTTCCACAGCCAATGTCTGTTCACCCTGTCCCTGCCGGCTCCCTCTCCCCCACTGACCTCTCCCGGCTGCCTCATCCTCTGCTTGTGCTCCAGGCCTCCCTCAGTCCTGGATTTCCCCCTCTCATCCTAGGGTTCAATTATCCAAAAAAAAAAAAAGGTATTTATTAGCTGTTGGTTGTGCACCCCAGCCTTGAGCTGGTCCTGAGCAGACAGCAGTCAGCTAGATGGCCCAGGCCCTGCTGGAGCTCAGGTCCAGAGAGCAGCCATGCACGTCAAGTATGATCAATCAGGGTGGGGATTTGTCAGCTCAAACCACCTGCCTCCCTCAGCCTCCCCAAGGGGACAAAGGCCCTTCCTTCGGTCTCTAACCAGGAGCCAGAAGCCAGATGTGGAAGGCAGAAATTGCAGCCAGGAGACTCTTGGAGACCTGTTTGTGCCAGGCTCCAAACCAAGTGCTTATATATCTTATCTGAATATGTACAGCATCCTAGCTTTAGAGACCAAAGTTCAAAGAGGTTAAGTGACCTTCCCAAGGTCACACAGCTAAGAGTGCCAGGGTCAGAATTTGAAGCCAGATAAGTCAGCCTGATCGATCACTCACCTCCCTGGGCTTGAGTCAGTCCTCCTCCTGGAGTGAGCTTCTGGTCCAAGCAGGGTAGGAAGGAGTGAGGGTGACCGACTGTTTCAGTTCCTGGGGCCGACCTGGTTTCAGCCCTGAAAGCTCCACACTGCAGCAAACACCTCAGTCCTGGGCAACCAGGACTTCCAGTCGGCAGGGACCGGTTTGACCCCACCAACCGCCTGGGGCTACTGCCTGCACCCTCATAGTGTTCCTTGTAGCAAGAGATTAGCACACCCTCAGAGTCTTTATTTTATTCATAAGGAGACATATAAGCGAAAATAAATAAAACTGACAATAGCTAGGTGTATTGCAGGAAATGCTGTAACTGACCCCACATTTATTAGAGAATTTTCCCTCCTTTTATTAATCAGAGAGAGATGTGATCGAGTGCAATATTATAACTTTCTGGCTCGTGGAACCCCGTAATTCTATTCCCTGGAACTCTAAGGGCCTAGAAATGCCAATAATAATCTGATATATTATTTCATTATTTATTATTATGAATATTGGCACTCTTAGGCCCTTTAGGGGATCCAAGGAGAACAAATCTGGCCGTTACTAGATGCTAAGAACATAAATTACTTTATTAGCATTGATCATCTGCCTGGTTTGTTTTAAAATCAGTACAGTTCTTAACTCACATATTAACACAATTAACATTTTGATAATGACTAGTTGCCAGATACTGAGCAACCACCCTGTGCCCAGCACTGTGCCCTGTGGGAACACGCACAATACCCTTTGCTGCCCCGAGAAGGTGATGGAGACACAGAGAAGCAGAGCCACCAGCCCAGGGTCACCCAGTCAGCCAACCATAGAGGCAGGACGCAAACCCAGGTCAGTCAGCTGCCAAGCTGGTGCTCGCAGCCCCCAGACCTTCAGCACCATTCCAGTTGGCCACCTCAGCCTCAGGACTGAAGGGCTTTTCCGTGGCCGGAAAAATAGGTCTCCAAGCGGCTCTGCAAGGGGGTCGCCTTCAGGAACCGGGCTGCTCTTGCTACACGTGGACAGCAGAGGGCGCCATGCTCCCAAGTTCAGTCTCGGCGGGTTCTGCCGTTACTGGCCAGTGGGGGCGACCCGTAGGCCAGACCCGTGAAAGCCAAGCAGGGATCAAGGCTGCCCCCGGGGGAAATGCAGTGAAACTACTTGTTCCTCTCTGTTAGGGGTTGAACTGTATCCCCTGAAAAGACATGCTGGAGTCCCACCTCTCAGTTCCCTATGACTGGCATTTGGAAACAGGGTCTTTGTACATATAACAAGAAAGACGAGGTCCTCGGTGTGGACCCTAATCCAACATGGCTGGTGTCCTGATGAGACGTGGACGCGTCATGTGAACACACACGGACGCACAGGGACCGCGCCACGCGAAGACAGGCAGAGGCTGGCGTGACGCAGCTGCCAACCTAGGAACGCCAGGGGTGACGGCCACCTCCGGAAGCTAAGAGGCAATGAAGGATTCTCCCAGAGTTTCAGAGGGAACGTGGCACCGCGATTTCAGACTTCTAGCCTCCAGATCTGTGAAAGAATAAACTCCTGTTGTTTGAAGCCACCCAGTCTGTTGGGACTTTGTTAAGGCAGCCCCAGGACACGAACACACTCTCCCGGGTCAGGGACTCTGCCCCTCACCGGGGCCCCTCCTTTCGTCCCTCCCTCAGGCTCGCCCCTAAGAGCCACCCTCCGCCTGTAGCCTGAGGCCCATCCTCTGCTCCGAGCCCCTCCCCCACCATGGTCCCTGCATCCCCTTCAGAGAAACCAGGCAGCCGCATGCCTCTGGGGCTTCGCACATGCTGTTCCTATGGTGTAAAGCCCCTTCCCTTTGCAGGACCTCACACTGTTACGTGTTTTCAAAGCACGCTCTGCCTTCTGTCTCTGGGCACCCTTCTCTGACAACCCAGCCTCCAGGTTCAGGCTGGTTCAGGGCCTCCAGGCTGCACATCTCAGCTCGGCTAGCCCAGGGTCAGAGCCGTGGATCTGCCTGTCTGCGAGGCCCTCCAGGCCAGGGCCTGGGTCTTATGGACACAGCCAGCCTCCGGTGGCCAGGCCAGTGCCTGACACACAGTCAGCTCTTAATAAATGTTGAAAGACAGAGGAAAGGGTCCAGTGATTAGGATTCCACACTTCCATGGCAGGGGGTGGGTGCAAATCTTGGGACTAAGATCCTGCAGGCTGCATGGTCGAGAAAAAGGAAAATAGGGAGAAAAATGGGAAGGAAGAGAAGAAAGGAGGTAGGGAGAAGGTGAAAAAGAGGGAGAGAAAATAGGGCAGCGGGAAGAGAAGGAGCTATTTCACCCTTGAGGGCCTACTCCACACCTGTCCTAACTGACCTGGTCCTTATCCCTGCGGAGGCTAACACCTTAGCCAAGGTACAGGAGTGCAGGGCTGGTTTCCTTAGCAGAGAACTCACATGACCCTGGGGGGGCACAGTCAGGGGGCAAGTTGAGGCCGGGAGTCTGAAGAGGGGGTGCCCCTCGGCAGCCAGAGGCACCAGAGACCCATATAAGAACCGAAAAGGGAGAGGCGGCCCCTTCCAGCTTCCCTTGCCATCACTTCTTTCAGATCAGATCAGATCAGTCCCTCAGTCGTGTCTGAGTCTGTGCGACCCCATGAATCGCAGCACGCCAGGCCTCCCTGTCCATCACCAACTCCCGGAGTTCACTCAGACTCATGTCCATCGAGTCAGTGATGCCATCCAGCCATCTCATCCTCTGTCATCCCCTTCTCCTCCTGCCCCCAATCCCTCCCAGCACCAGAGTCTTTTCCAATGAGTCAACTCTTCGCATGAGGTGGCCAAAGTACTGGAGTTTCAGCTTTAGCATCATTCCTTCCAAAGAAATCCCAGGGCTGATCTCCTTTAGAATGGACTGGTTGGTTCTCCTTGCAGTCCAAGGGACTCTCAAGAGTCTTCTCCAACAACAGGTCAAAAGCATCCATTCTTCGGCGCTCAGCCTTCTTCACAGTCCAACTCTCACATCCATGCATGACCACAGGAAAAACCATAGCCTTGACTAGACGACCCTTGTTGGCAAAGTAAGATGTCTCTGCTTTTGAATATGCTATCTAGGTTGGTCATAAGTTTCCTTCCAAGGAATAAGTGTCTTTTAATTTCATGGCTGCAGTCACCATCTGCAGTGATTTTGGAGCCCAGAAAAATAAAGTCTGACACTGTTTCCACTGTTTCCCCATCTATTTCCCATGAAGTGATGGGACCGGATGCCATGATCTTTGTTTTCTGAATGTTGAGCTTTAAGCCAACTTTTTCACTCTCCACTTTCACCTTCATCAAGAGGCTTTTCAGTTCCTCTTCACTTTCTGCCATAAGGGTGGTGTCATCTGTATATCTGAGGTTATTGATATTTCTCCCGGCAATCTTGATTCCAGCTTGTGTTTCTTGCAGTCCAGCGTTTCTCATGATGTACTCTGCATATAGGTTAAATAAACA
>NW_020868245.1:0-24654 GCF_003369695.1 Bos indicus x Bos taurus
AGGTGAACCGTGAACTTCCTGATGTTCAAGCTGGTTTAGAAAAGGCAGAGGACCAGAGATCAAATTGCCAAATCCGCTGGATCATGGAAAAAAGCAAGAGAGTTCCAGAAAACATCTATTTCTGCTTTATTGACTACGCCAAAGCCTTTACCTGTGTGGATCACAATAAACTGTGGAAAATTCTGAAAGAGATGGGAATACCAGACCACCTGATCTGCCTCTTGAGAAATTTGTATGCAGGTCAGGAAGCAACAGTTAGAACTGGACATGGCACAACAGACTGGTTCCAAATAGGAAAAGGAGTACGTCAAGGCTGTATATTGTCACCCTGTTTATTTAACCTATATGCAGAGTACATCATGAGAAACGCTGGACTGCAAGAAACACAAGCTGGAATCAAGATTGCCGGGAGAAATATCAATAACCTCAGATATACAGATGACACCACCCTTATGGCAGAAAGTGAAGAGGAACTGAAAAGCCTCTTGATGAAGGTGAAAGTGGAGAGTGAAAAAGTTGGCTTAAAGCTCAACATTCAGAAAACAAAGATCATGGCATCCGGTCCCATCACTTCATGGGAAATAGATGGGGAAACAGTGGAAACAGTGTCAGACTTTATTTTTCTGGGCTCCAAAATCACTGCAGATGGTGACTGCAGCCATGAAATTAAAAGACACTTATTCCTTGGAAGGAAACTTATGACCAACCTAGATAGCATATTCAAAAGCAGAGACATTACTTTGCCAACAAAGGTTCGTCTAGTCAAGGCTATGGTTTTTCCTGTGGTCATGCATGGATGTGAGAGTTGGACTGTGAAGAAGGCTGAGCGCCGAAGATGGATGCTTTTGACCTGTGGTGTTGGAGAAGACTCTTGAGAGTCCCTTGGACTGCAAGGAGAACCAACCAGTCCATTCTAAAGGAGATCAGCCCTGGGATTTCTTTGGAAGGAATGATGCTAAAGCTGAAACTCCAGTACTTTGGCCACCTCATGCGAAGAGTTGACTCATTGGAAAAGACTCTGGTGCTGGGAGGGATTGGGGGCAGGAGGAGAAGGGGATGACAGAGGATGAGATGGCTGGATGGCATCACTGACTCGATGGACATGAGTCTGAGTGAACTCCGGGAGTTGGTGATGGACAGGGAGGCCTGGCGTGCTGCGATTCATGGGGTCGCACAGACTCAGACACGACTGAGGGACTGATCTGATCTGATCTGAAAGAAGTGATGGCAAGGGAAGCTGGAAGGGGCCGCCTCTCCCTTTTCGGTTCTTATATGGGTCTCTGGTGCCTCTGGCTGCCGAGGGGCACCCCCTCTTCAGACTCCCGGCCTCAACTTGCCCCCTGACTGTGCCCCCCCAGGGTCATGTGAGTTCTCTGCTAAGGAAACCAGCCCTGCACTCCTGTACCTTGGCTAAGGTGTTAGCCTCCGCAGGGATAAGGACCAGGTCAGTTAGGACAGGTGTGGAGTAGGCCCTCAAGGGTGAAATAGCTCCTTCTCTTCCCGCTGCCCTATTTTCTCTCCCTCTTTTTCACCCTTCTCCCTACCTCCTTTCTTCTCTTCCTTCCCATTTTTCTCCCTATTTTCCTTTTTCTCGACCATGCAGCCTGCAGGATCTTAGTCCCAAGATTTGCACCCACCCCTGCCATGGAAGTGTGGAATCCTAATCACTGGACCCTTTCCTCTGTCTTTCAACATTTATTAAGAGCTGACTGTGTGTCAGGCACTGGCCTGGCCACCGGAGGCTGGCTGTGTCCATAAGACCCAGGCCCTGGCCTGGAGGGGCCTCGCAGACAGGCAGATCCACGGCTCTGACCCTGGGCTAGCCGAGCTGAGATGTGCAGCCTGGAGGCCCTGAACCAGCCTGAACCTGGAGGCTGGGTTGTCAGAGAAGGGTGCCCAGAGACAGAAGGCAGAGCGTGCTTTGAAAACACGTAACAGTGTGAGGCCTGCAAAGGGAAGGGGGCTTTACACCATAGGAACAGCATGTGCGAAGCCCCAGAGGCATGCGGCTGCCTGGTTTCTCTGAAGGGGATGCAGGACCATGGTGGGGGAGGGGCTCGGAGCAGAGGATGGCCTCAGGCTACAGGCGGAGGGTGGCTCTTAGGGGCGAGCCTGAGGGAGGGACGAAAGGAGGGGCCCCGGTGAGGGGCAGAGTCCTGACCCGGGAGAGTGTGTTCGTGTCCTGGGGCTGCCTTAACAAAGTCCCAACAGACTGGGTGGCTTCAAACAACAGGAGTTTATTCTTTCACAGATCTGGAGGCTAGAAGTCTGAAATCGCGGTGCCACGTCCCTCTGAAACTCTGGGAGAATCCTTCAATTGCCTCTTAGCTTCCGGAGGTGGCCGTCACCCCCTGGCGTTCCTAGGTTGGCAGCTGCGTCACGCCAGCCTCTGCCTGTCTTCGCGGGGCGCGGTCCCTGTGCGTCCGTGTGTGTTCACATGACGCGTCCACGTCTCATCAGGACACCAGCCATGTTGGATTAGGGTCCACACCGAGGACCTCGTCTTTCTTGTTATATGTACAAAGACCCTGTTTCCAAATGCCAGTCATAGGGAACTGAGATGTGGGACTCCAGCATGTCTTTTCAGGGGATACAGTTCAACCCCTAACAGAGAGGAACAAGTAGTTTCACTGCATTCCCCCGGGGCAGCCTTGATCCCTGCTTGCTTTCACGGGTCTGGCCTACGGGTCGCCCCCACTGGCCAGTAACGGCAGAACCCGCCGAGACTGAACTTGGGAGCATGGCGCCCTCTGCTGTCCACGTGTAGCAAGAGCAGCCCGGTTCCTGAAGGCGACCCCCTTGCAGAGCCGCTTGGAGACCTATTTTTCCGGCCACGGAAAAGCCCTTCAGTCCTGAGGCTGGAGGTGGCCAACTGGAATGGTGCTGAAGGTCTGGGGGCTGCGAGCACCAGCTTGGCAGCTGACTGACTGGGTTGCGTCCTGCCTCTATGGGTGGCTGACTGGGTGACCCTGGGCTGGTGGCTCTGCTTCTCTGTGTCTCCATCACCTTCTCGGGGCAGCAAAGGGTATTGTGCGTGTTCCCACAGGGCACAGTGCTGGGCACAGGGTGGTTGCTCAGTATCTGGCAACTAGTCATTATCAAAATGTTAATTGTGTTAATATGTGAGTTAAGAACTGTACTGATTTTAAAACAAACCAGGCAGATGATCAATGCTAATAAAGTAATTTATGTTCTTAGCATCTAGTAACGGCCAGATTTGTTCTCCTTGGATCCCCTAAAGGGCCTAAGAGTGCCAATATTCATAATAATAAATAATGAAATAATATATCAGATTATTATTGGCATTCTAGGCCCTTAGAGTTCCAGGGAAATAGAATTACGGGTTCCACGAGCCAGAAAGTTATAATATTGCACTCGATCACATCTCTCTCTGATTAATAAAAGGAGGGAAAATTCTCTAATAAATGTGGGGTCAGTTACAGCATTTCCTGCAAATACACCTAGCTATTGTCAGTTTTATTTATTTTCGCTTATATGTCTCCTTATGAATAAAATAAAGACTCTGAGGGTGTGCTAATCTCTTGCTACAAGGAACACTATGAGGGTGCAGGCAGTAGCCCAGGCGGTTGGTGGGGTCAAACCGGTCCCTGCCGACTGGAAGTCCTGGTTGCCCAGGACTGAGGTGTTTGCTGCAGTGTGGAGCTTTCAGGGCTGAAACCAGGTCGGCCCCAGGAACTGAAACAGTCGGTCACCCTCACTCCTTCCTACCCTGCTTGGACCAGAAGCTCACTCCAGGAGGAGGACTGACTCAAGCCCAGGGAGGTGAGTGATCGATCAGGCTGACTTATCTGGCTTCAAATTCTGACCCTGCGCACTCTTAGCTGTGTGACCTTGGGAAGGTCAACTTAACCTCTTTGAACTTTGGTCTCTAAAGCTAGGATGCTGTACATATTCAGATAAGATATATAAGCACTTGGTTTGGAGCCTGGCACAAACAGGTCTCCAAGAGTCTCCTGGCTGCAATTTCTGCCTTCCACATCTGGCTTCTGGCTCCTGGTTAGAGACCGAAGGAAGGGCCTTTGTCCCCTTGGGGAGGCTGAGGGAGGCAGGTGGTTTAGCTGACAAATCCCCACCCTGATTGATCATACTTGACGTGCATGGCTGCTCTCTGGACCTGAGCTCCAGCAGGGCCTGGGCCATCTAGCTGACTGCTGTCTGCTCAGGACCAGCTCAAGGCTGGGGTGCACAACCAACAGCTAATAAATACCTTTTTTTTTTTTTTGGATAATTGAACCCTAGGATGAGAGGGGGAAATCAGGACTGAGGGAGGCCTGGAGCACAAGCAAGGATGAGGCAGCCGGGAGAGGTCAGTGGGGGAGAGGAGCCGGCAGGGACAGGGTGAACAGACATTGGCTGTGGAAAGGATTTGGGATCCTGGGGAGATGGTTAGTACCGGGGTCTGATTCATCCTGCAAGCAATTCCCTTCTGTTCTCAGAAGGTCAATCC
The DNA here is from genome assembly GCF_003369695.1 of Bos indicus x Bos taurus. Taxonomy (NCBI): domain Eukaryota; kingdom Metazoa; phylum Chordata; class Mammalia; order Artiodactyla; family Bovidae; genus Bos; species Bos indicus x Bos taurus. Next base: position 4,469 of record NW_020868245.1, read on the forward strand.
CACATGGTATATGGGATGGCGACTGCGCCATCTCAAAGGGTTACTGTGAGGGACTGATGAGGGCAGGAGGAGCCCTCAGCCTGGGTCCAGGGTCTGCTAAGTGCTCCCCACCTCCCTGTCACTCTCATGCACACACACACACCCCCCCCCCCAACATGATCTTCTAGATCTTGGGACCTCACGGGAGTCCTTCAAACACAAAGGGCTTCAGCATGTGGACAGATACACACCAAACCCCGCCCCACCCCTGGGCTCTGAACCCCTGGGCTCTGTCACAGGTGCCCACTGCACTCCCTTGGGGTCCCCCATTCCCCACCACTCACATCCCCCGTGCACACACACACCAGGGCCTCGCCAGTCAGCACCACTGAGGCTGATTAACAAAAACCATCAATTCTTTTACTTCCGAAGTCTCCCCTTCAAGGGGAGCCAGAAAATAGAACATTCTTTTTGGGTGGAGGGTAGGGGGATTTAATTAAAAAAAAAAACAACACTCTAATTAGTCAAATACTGATCTCAGTTAGGCCCTGTGTGCCGTGGGCCCAGTCCTTGGCTGGTTGCACCCCTCAGAACAGCCCCACCTCACCCCAGGAACTGGGGTGGCACCAAGAGGGGCCGCAGGGGGTGGCTGGCGGGACCCCCGCCGGGCCCTCCTCGGCGGGGGCCCGGGGTCACCACCGCAGGAAGTCCCGGATGAACTTGCAGAGCTTGATGAACCACAGGTTGGCTCCAAGGTCCATCAGGTACTGGATCTCCGGCGTGAGCATGCGCCGGCAGAGCTGCGCATGCCGCTGCCCGATGCTCTTCTTGAGGTTGTAGCCAGGATGGACTTGGCGCCCAGCGGCTGCCAGGGGCTGCATGGCCGAGTCCTCGATGGCCGCCGCGTCACCGCGCGGCCGCCGTCGATGCAGATGCGGCGCATGCGCTCGTTGGCGCGCGCAGGGCGGCCACCTCGCGGGCCATGCGCTCGCGCCCGAAGGCCTCCACCTTGCGCCAGAAGCTGGCGTTGAAGTGGCGGTAGAGGCGCGCGTCCAGCACGTTCCAGGCCGTGGCGCGCCGGTACAGCTCGCCCGAGAGGCGCGGCACGGCCGAGGCGCGGCGGGCGTTGAGCTTGAAGTAGAGCACGTCCTCCAGCTCCCAGCACAGCAGGTCCTTGAGCAGCACGAGCGACTCGTCGAAGTACTCCTGCAGCAGCACCAGGTGGAAGTGGCGCTCCACCTCCAGGATGTGCTCCTGCACCTGCGGGCTGCTGGGGTCCAGGTCGCTGTCGTAGCCCAGGTCGAAGAGAGCAGGTTGCGGAGGTAGTGGGCGTTGTAGCCGCGGGGGTCGTAGTAGCGGTCGGGGTCCTGCAGGAACTCGGCCAGCCTTGTCGCGGCCCGAGAGCTTCCACGTGAAGGGCACCACGGAGCCGAAGTAGTGGAAGGAGGACTCGAAGAGGCGGGCGGGTCGCGCAGCACGGTGATGAAGGCGGCGTTGGGCGCCACCAGGCCCGCACCTCGTCGTAGTGGAAGCGCATGTGGTTGCAGATGATGTTGAAGCAGGCCCCGGGCCGGTAGTCCTGCACCAGGCTGCGCGCGAAGAGGCGGGGTAGTCGAAGTCGTTGCGGCCGTTGGGGAAGGCGAACTTGAGCCCGTGCTTCTGGCCGAAGCGGAACAGGATGTTGAGCAGCGTGCTGCTGGCCGTCTTGTGCGTCTTCATGAACACGATGTCCCGCCGCGGCTGGCAGCCTCCCGCCGAGCCGTTGGCCGAGGTGGGAGCCTCTGGCTCCCTCGGGGCCGGAGAGCAGGGTGCCCCGCGCCCCTCGGGGGTCCTGCTGGGGATGGAGGGGTGGCAGAGCCTCAGGAATCGGCCTGCCGGCCCCCTCCACCCCGGGTCTACAGAGCAGGTGGCTGGGAGTGGGGGGCGGGTACCCCAGGGACTCGCCATGGTCAGGGAGCTGGGGGACCAGATGGGCCTGTTGTCCAGGCTGCAAGGCTTAGGTCAGTGGTTTGGCCTATCTGGCCTTACTTTCCTCTTCTGTGAAATGGGGACAGTAACCCTCTTTGTGGTGTTGCTGTGAGGACAAGAACAGTCTCATTCATGGCCACTTGATGTACATTCATCAAGAGTTCGTATGAGGCTGGACCACATGAAAACCCTGCATGCAAAAATGGGCATTTCCTCTAGTTCGACTTAATACCTCCAACTAAGGGCACAGGCTTGGGTAGGTGATCAGCCCAATGGGGAGGCAGGATGACCTCATGGTTAGGAGCCAGGCTTGGAGGCAGGCAGACCGCAGTTTGAAATCCAGGCCTGTGCCAGCCGAGTGCTCTTGGACTGGGCATCCCCACCTCCCGGCCCGCTGAGCCCACCGTGCAGATGGTGATATTTTATTCTTACGCTCCATGTCCGGCTCTGTTAGCACACCACTTCACAGATGAGGACACCGAGGCTCAGGGTTCCACAGTGAGTTCCCTGCCTTCAGTGGGACTTCTGCCCCGGGCACAGGGTGGCCACCCAGGAGGTAGCCCTTGTTATCAGACTGGGAGCCAACCCTCCGCTACCCCCAGCCCTCGGCCGCCCAGCAGGACCACTCACGTGGAAGCCAGGCCAGTGTACAGTGGGGGGACAGCATAGGAGTACAGCAGTAGCAGGAAGCTGGTGAAGAGCGCTCCCAGCACCAGCCCCTTGGCCATGGACTCCCAGCGCTTCTTCTGTGGCAGCGGCATCTCAGACACCTGCAGGGGGTGGGTGAGGGGGTGCAGAACAGGGCACGTGTTAGGAGGCCGGCCCCAGGGAGCCCTCACCACCATCCGCGGCCTGGCTGCCTTGAGAGCAGCTTTTAACATTGGGACCTGCCTTCGCCAGCTCTGTGGCCACCCCCACCTCAGCAGTCCAGATAAGGACAGCATCTGGGCTGCAGATGGACACGGTGGACAAAGGCCAACGCCAAGAAAGGCTGGGGCGAGAGGCAGGGGAAGGCCTGCTGCCTGGGTCAGTTTTCATTTGTGAGCTGAGTGGTGGGTATATGGGTGTTATCCGTTTTATTTTTTTGTAGACCTTTCTGGGCTTCATAATGAAATCATCTAAATAAACAAGGAAAAGAAGACCCTTTCCTAGTGCCCTGTTACCCCCAGGCCTGGGCCAGGGGTATCTACAGAGAGGGCCCTGGGGCCTGAGTCTCTCATCTTTCTGAAGGTTCAGCCAACCTGCCTGGCCCCCCCTGCCCACCCTTCCAGCCGTCCAGTGAGCGGCTGAGCTCCTTGTCTCTCCACACTGGCTCCTGTTCCCATGGGGTCTGTAGGGGACCAGGTGGAGAAACTGAGGCTCAGCGTGAGGAAGGAGAAGGACTCAGCTCACACAGGCCTCTGCCCACATGTCTGCCTCTTCTCCAGCTGCTGGCAGGCTGGGTCAACCAGGTTAGGTCTGAATTGCAGGTGAACAACAAATGTTTTAGTTATCTGTATGTCCCAAATAATGCCTAGGATATACTTATACTAAAAATTATTCAGTATTTCTCTGAATATCAGATTTAACTAGATGTCCGGGGGCCGGATGAGTGTTCCAGCTCTCAGCAGGGAACCGCTGGACCGTGCCTACAGGGGGCACCTGTGCGCCTTGAGACCAGTCTGTGACCTCAGGCTCAGTAGCAGGCAGCCCAGGAGCTGGAGCAGCCCATTCACCCTGAAATTCTCCCTTGGTCCACAGCCTTTTCAGCAGCAGCCTGGTCTTACTTTTCAGTCCCTGGTGGCTCAAGACAGTAAAGCGTCTGCCTGAAATGCAGGAGACCAGGGTTCGATCCCAGGGTTGGGAAGGTCCCCTGAGAAGGAAATGGCAACCCACTCCAGTGCCCTTGCCTGGAAAATCCCATGGACGAAGGAGCCTGGTAGGCTACAGTCCATGGGGTCATAAAGAATCGGACACGACTGAGTGACTTCACTTCACTTTTCACTTTTCCTGGTTTTTGGGGGCTAGGTTTTAGGTCTGACTGTGGTGACCCTGTCAGCAGGGGCTGAGGCCTGAGCTGAAATGGGGGTTGTTCAGGCAGAGCTGTGCGGATCCAGGACAGAGCTGGGACTCCGGGACCTTCTCATGGCCCCTTAGCTGCAAAGCCAAGGTCCCAAACTTTCCATTCCGTGCTGCACTGGGCCCCGGGTGCTGGAGGCCATGAGAGGTCATCCATGCCGCCCGCGATCACACACACGGCACGTCACCACTGACCCTGGGGCCAGAGGCCAGCCAGCCAGCCTGGAGGAGAACCCCTGGGAGAGTGACCGGAGGCACCCACAAACCTTTCCCAGAGAAGGGGCATTCCAGGCCTACCTGACCAGTCCCTCAGCCCCCCGCTGATCATCTAGAAAGTGCTCTCACAGGAAAGGACTAGCCGGAGGGAACCTGGCTTCCCTGGTGACAAGGACATATCTCTGTCCACTCTTAGGTGGGCAAGGTGGACAGGGTCGGGGAGGGAAGGAGAGTGTTTCCGGAGGGTTTTCCTTTCAAAGGAAGACTGTAGAAACCCTCCCAGTTCTAACTCTTCTTCAGAAAGACTTGGGGAAAGTCACCCAAGTAAGGGTGTTCACAGCAGTTTGGTCAGAAAAAAAGAAACCACGTCAGTGTCCATCAGCTGGGAATTCACTGCACAAACCAAGGCCCATTCCCAGACAGAGGCATCTGTACCTGCTTTAACAGATAAAAAAAAAAAAAAAAGAAAAGAAAACCAAGGTGGAGCTGAATGGACTGGCTCAAAAACACACCATGACCTACTAACATGAAAAAAGAAGTTCTGGGACAGCATGCCACCAAATCCATATAGGTGATGGTAAATACACACAGACCCAGTTAGAAACCCCTGGAGGGTAGTCTAGGTTTTAACAGTGTATCCTCTGCATAGCTAGGAGGGGGTATATGAGCAAATACTCTTCTATATTTGGCATTTCTGTAAGGGTTGGATTTCTTTATTAAAGAGAATATATTACTTTTTAATCAGAAAAAGGCAATAACGTGTATTTACTATATTTAAAGAATAGATAAAGCTTGCAAGGTGGGGAAAGTCAGCTCGCGCTGGTCTGGTCACAGAGAGGCCTAGGGGAGGGAGGTGCTGACCCGGGAGCCCCAGGCCCGGGTTTCAACCACAGGAACCCTTTGGAGCCCCAGTTTCTCATCCTAAAATGGGGAAGCTGGTGGTGCTAGCTCTCTCCCTGCCCCGCCCCAGAGATGGACCAGGCAAAGTGACTGGCACGTAGTTGTCACTCACAGAGAGTGGGAACCTGCTCAAAGTCCTGTCCTTGTCGCTCTCGGGGTGGGTCCCCCTTGCCAACCAAGCGCAAAATCTGCCCCCCACCTCAAGCGCCCCCACCGGCCTCCTGTTCCTTGGGGTCCCACAGGGCAGTCCTGGGCTGGGCCAGAACCTCAGACTCGAGCCCAAGCCCTGAGTGGAGGCCTGGGCATCGGGTTCTGACTTTCAAATGTCGAGGGGTTCGGATTGCTGCCCTCTGACTCACTCCCTCAGGGCCCACCCCTGTCTCAGGAGCCCACTCACCAGGGCACCTTCTGGAACTCAGGGAGGCTGCTGGTGAGGCTCTGGGAGAGGTCAGGCAGCAGGGGGCAGACCAGCCTCCCAGGACCACCAATCAGGCTCTGCCTGGCCCCGCCCAGGCCCGCCCCCAACCCCCATCAGGGCTTTCCCTCATTCATTCCTTCCTTTCCCACTCTGGCGTCCTCAAAACCAGTAGGGCCCTGCCCTGCCAGGTGCTGGCCTTGGGCCTCGCCACCCTCTGGGTTCACTTCTGAGCTCCTCTAGGAGCCAGGCCCTGGGACGGGGCTTCTCCAGAGCATCTTACTGAGTCCACCCCGCTGTCCTCGGATTCACTTCTGAGCCCCTCTAGGAGCCAGGCCCTGGGACGGGGCTTCTCCAGAGCATCTTACTGAGTCCACCCCGCTGTCCTCGGATTCACTTCTGAGCCCTCTAGGAGCCAGGCCCTGGGACGGGGCTTCTCCAGAGCATCTTACTGAGTCCACCCCGCTGTCCTCGGATTCACTTCTGAGCCCTCTAGGAGCCAGGCCCTGGGACGGGGCTTCTCCAGAGCATCTTACTGAGTCCACCCCGCTGTCCTCAGAGGCAGGCCTCCCTATCACCCCTGTTTTGCAGGTGGGGAAACTGAGGCTCTGGGTCACAAGCAGGGGGCACAACTGGGATTCGAGCTGTGGTCTGTGGCTTGCAGTGTGCATTTCCCGGCTGTCCGTGGCAGCTGCTGCCCAGCGTGCCGCGCGCCCAGCCCCAGCCCGAGGGGAAAGGGTGTGCACAGCTGGACCTCACAGAAGGCCGAGGCTTGCAAGCAGCTGACAGTCCCAGGGCTGAGGCCATGAGGTGGTGGTGGCGGCTTAGTCGCTCAGTCGTGTCCAGCTCTTTGCGACCCCCCGTGGACTGTAGTCTGCCAGACTCCTCTGTCCGTGGCATGCATTTTCCAGGCAAGAATACTGGAGTGGGTTGCCATTTCCTCCTCCAGGGCATCTTCACCACCCAGGATCGAACCCGTGTCTCCTGGCCGGCAGATTCTTTACCACTGAACCATCAGGGAAGCCTAAGGCCTTGGGGTACCGAGGACAATCGCAGCACGGCCCAAGCCTTCCAGCCTCCACCTTGGAAAACGGTGCCTCCAGAAGGCTGAGGCTCAGAGAGGGCAGAGCCCCATCAAGGTCACACAGCACAGCAGTGGCAAAGACAGGACTAGAGACTGAGTCTCCCTCCTCTGCTGTGGTGGGACAGTCCCAGGCACTCAGGGCAGACCGCCCCCCTCCCCACCCCACCCCTCTATTCCTGTCCTCCTGGGTTACCCCAGCCAGATCGCCCTCTGTGTGTGCCGACGGCTGGCTCCCGGCCAGACCCAGCACTCCTCCTGTTCAGCTGGACCAGCAGACTCCAGGGAACGAAGGGGAGTCGGGCTCATCCTCCACAGCATCCACACAGGGACCCCAAGCCTAGGATGGTGAGCCTTCCAGCCTAGGGCGCCACCAGCAGGCAGGCCTCCATCCAGGGCATCCTGCTCCCCCAGGGGCCGTGCGCAGGGCAGAGGAAGACACTCATCTGGGGCCACGTCTGCTGCCCCTTCCCTCTCCCTGCCTGAGCCACATCTGACTCCCAGGCTGCCTCTGCGGTCACTGGGAAACTGGATTGCTCCATGACACCCAGGAGTGTGCTGGCTGGCTCCCTCTTGCTTCAGCGGCCGTGAATATTCATGAGTTCCCTCCCTGGGGAGAGCAGGTGGCATATCCCTGTAGTATCCCTGTACACTGTGGGTGCTGCCCCGGCCCTCTGCCCCCTGGGTGGTTCCCCCTGACCCTCTCTGGACCTCAGCAGCCCGGCAGCTCCTCCATCCAAGGGCTCAGCAAGGTTCCTGGTGTCCTTGGCCCAAGGACACTGGCAGCCGCAGAGCCCTGCAGAGAGCCTGGGACTGGCTTGAAGGCCATGGGAGGGACACGAAGGCAGGTGAGCGGGGAAACTAACTGCTTCTCCAATCACATCTCATGTTAAGTCTCAAAGCTGCCCTCTGAGTCAGGTACTACCGTTAGCCACTCCCCAGGTAAAGAAACCCAGGCTCAGAGAGGTGAATTCACCTGTCCAAGGTCACACAATTAGCCATGAGCAGACAGAACCAGAGTCAAAACACGGACTTGCCAAACTCTAGGTCTTAGAGATGTCCAAGGCACGACCGGAGACCAAGGTTTGTCTAAAAGCTGGGAGAGCCCAGAGAGCCAGGACCTCAACCTGAATGGTGTCCTGGAGGCAAAGTACCTGAGCAGGGCTGGGAGGACGAGTCTGATGAGACTTCACCTCTCTGAGCTCCAGGTTCTTCATCAAAAAGGTACAGAAATGTGCCTCTCCTGCCTCCACCCCCGGTGAGGTGGTGGCACAGGACACCCCTGGATCAGCCTCCAGGGATCTGGGCTGATCAGAGATGCAGATCCTTCCCAAAGTCTCTGTGGGAACAGGTAGGTCTAGGGCCCTCAGGCTCAGCCCAGGCACTGGAATCTCTCATCCTTGCTCAGCGTTGCTCATGGACAGAGGGTGCCCAGAAAAGCCTCCCCCCTACACCCCACCAAATCCTTCCTTCAACACTGATGCCCAGAGCCCCACCATGGCCCACGCATGGGGCTTTAGGGACCGGAGTATCGCCATCAATTGATCATAATCACTACTGTGACGGTCAGTGATGCCACAGCGAGCACTTTCATAAACCGAGCAGCTGCCAGTGCCTCCGAAGGAGCAGCAGGCATGTGACCCTGTGTGCTCAGCGTTCTTTCCCCCAGAGCCCCGCCCAGCTTCCACGGAACAGGGGAAGCCCAGAGTCCTCCTCTCCCTGGGGGCTGAGCTGAGTCCAGGGCCGGCATCAAAGAGCAGATACCGAGGTTTAGGAGCGTGGACTCTGGACCAGAGTCTAGTCTTGTGCTCGGGACTCGCCATGCATCACGCACCCTCATAACCTTTGCAGGGAGCCCTCTTTATCCCCCACTGTACTGTAGACGAGAAAGCTGAGGCGCAAGGAGAGGAAGTGACAAGCCCAGAGTCGGGAGGTAGGGGGGCAGATGTAAGATCCTCATCCAGGTGGGAGTGGAGCGCAAGCTTTTGAGCAAGAAGTGAAATCGTGAGAGGAGTGGGAATCTAGTAAGAAGAGCCAAGTAAATATTTTATTTACACGCATATGTATCAGTAACATAGAGTTTTGGAAAAATAAAGCACTGCAAGTTTGGGAACTTCCTGGTGGTCCAGCGGGGAAGAGGATGCACTCCCAGTGCAGGGGGCCCAGGTCCAACCCCCGTCAGGGAACTCGATCCCACGTGCTATGACCAAAGATCCCATATGCCACAGTTAAGACCCGGTGCAGCCAAGTAGACCTTTTTATTCTAACCTGAAATTTTCATATTTCTAAATACTGTTCTTGTCCTAGTGGACTGAGGCCAAGCATAAGGGAAATCTACTCAGTGCTGCTGCTCTTAATATTTCTACTTGGAGTTTGATCACTGCATTTTCTCTTTGACAACAACACTGCTCTAGTAGCCAGTGTAAACAGTGCATTGTATGCTGCTGCTGCTAAGTCGCTTCAGTCGTGTCCGACTCGGTGTGATCCCATGGACTGCAGCCTACCAGGCTCCTCCATCCATGAGATTTTCCAGGCAACAGTAATGGAGTGGGGTGCCATTGCCTTCTCCCACAGTGCATTGTATAATTTGATTCAATTATTTTGATTTACCTAATTTCATACTGTTCTTTAGTAGCCGGCCTTTAGCTGGGGTTCGATGTCCACAAGCACTTACCATGAAAAAACTTCATTTTAGAATGGCGAGTGATCACCCAATAAGAGTTTTGTTAGGAAAATTATTTGAGAATGATAGAAGATGCCTAAGGAAACTTCTGATCCAGTGACGCTCAAAGGAATAGACTATAAAATAAATTGGGAGAGATAGAGGGAAATTTCAGTGTAGTATAACCTAGACTTGTACTTTTTTATTATGTATTCATTTATATCCAGAAAAACAAAGATGAAATTCTAAAGATGCAATGCATGCTAATATCTAATCCTCTCATTCACACCAGTTCATTTTGTATGCAATTTTGGTTCCAGAAATGTACATTTTCCTCTCCCATAAAAGTAGTCTGGAGGCTGGACATGAAAACAAGTTACATCTAGCCAGTTTTTCAGTTATAAGTGACCCACAACTTAAAACTCACTGCAGTAGAGACACAACAGTCCGAACAGCTTCCTCTCTGCCAGCCCTTTTATTAAGGCTTCGTAAAAAGTGAACGGTATGCGTGCACATGTTTAGTGACTCAGTCGTGTCTGACTCTCTGCGACCTTTCGGCCTGTAGCCCGCCAGGCTCTTCTGTCCATGGGACTTTTCAGGCGAGAATACTGGAGTGGGTTGCCATTTCCCTCTCCAGCGGATCTTGCCGACCCAAGGATCAAACCCACACCTTTTCTTTCTGCTGCATCGCAGGCGGATTCTTTACCCACTGAGCTGTGGTATAGAATATCGAAAAACCAACAAGCGCTGATTCAAAGCAAATTCCTCTCTTAATTACAACACCATGTGGCAACCCACTCCAGTGTTCTTGCCTGGAGAATCCCAGGGATGGGGGAGCCTGATGGGCTGCCATCTAAAGGGTCGCACAGAGTCGGACACGACTGAAGCGACTTAGCAGCAGCAGCAGCAACAGGTCAAGAGAGTTTAACATCTGAGACAAGGGCAACTCATTAAAACAATAGCATCTTGATGTAGTAATTAAGAAATATGACTCCATGGCTGTCATGGATATCTCAAGCACTTTGGATCTTTTAATTGCTTTTATTGAAAACTACAATACAAAACACTGCTTTGATTGGTGCTATATTGGGTAAGCAGTTAGCATATTAAAAAGCAGATATACTAGATATGCTAGATAAGCAGATATGCTAGATAGCATATTAAAAAGCAGAGACATTACTTTGCCAACAAAGGTCCATCTAGTCAAGGCATTGTTTTTTCCAGTGGTCATGCATGGATGTCAGAGTTGGACTATACAGAAAGCTGAGCGCTGAAAAATTGATGTTTTGAACTGTGGTGCTGAGAAGACTCTTGAGAGTCCCTTGGACTGCAAGGGGATCCAGCCAGTCCATCGTAAAGGAGATCAGTCCTGAATATTCATTGGAAGGACTGATGTTGAAGCTGAAATCCAATACTTTGGCCACCTGATGTAAAGAACTGACTTGAAAAGACTGATTTGAAAAGACCTTGATGCTGGGAAAGATTGAAGGTGGGAGGAGAAGGGGATGACAGAGCATGAGATGGTTGGGTGGCATCACCGACTCAATGGACATGAGTTTGAGTGAACTCTGGCAGCTGGTGATGGACAGGGAGGCCTGGCGTGCTGTGGTCCATGGGGTCGCAAAGAGTCGGACACGACTGAGTGACTGGACTGAATTGAACTGAACTGGTAAGCTGTTTGGGAAGTATGAAGAAAAGACATGAATAAAAGCATTTTCTAAAGTGAGAGATGTTTGGGATTAGACGATGCGAGCTATTATATATAGAATGGATGAACATCAAGGTCCTGCTGTATAGCACAGGGAGCTATATTCCATGTTCTGTAATAAACCATAATGGAAAAAATATATATATATAAAAATATATATATGGAAAAAGAATATATATATGTGTGTGTGTGTGTGTATAAGTGAATCACCTTACTGTACACCAGGAACTAACACAACCTTGTAAATCAACTATACTTCAATAAAATAAATTTTAAAAAGAAGAGCTGCATGGAGCCAAGCCTTCCGGAGTGAGAGTGTTGGTTGCAGGAGCTGTGCCTGCAGCCTTGCCAGAGGGGGCTCTTCCCAAGTGTCAGTGACACCGGCTCTGGTTGGTTCTGCCCCCATGGGAAAATTTCTTTTTTGTATAATTTTATTTGCTTCTTTTCGGCCGTGCTGGGTCTTTGTGGCTGCGTGGGCTTTTCTCTAGCTGCGGCAAGCCGGGCCGCTCTCTAGTTGGGGCCCACGGGCTTCTCTTTGAGGTGGAGCACAGGCTCAGGGGCATGCGGGCTTCAGTAGTTGCAGCACGTGGGCTCAGTAGTAGCTGCGGTTCCCAGACTCTAGAGCACAGGCTCAACAGCTGTGGCCCAGGAGCTTAGCTGCTGCTGGGCATGTGGGGTCCTTCCGGGCCAGGGATCGAACCCGTGTCTCCTGCATTGGCAGGTGGAGTCTCCACCACTGAGCCAGCAGTACAGGTGTTCTGCAGGTATTGACTGAGCACCTGTACAGCGCCCAGCACTGGGGTGCAGGCTGCCCAGTGCATGGAGCCCAGGCTTTCAGGGCGGGGGGCGAGAGAGGTGCAGGCAGACAGCTGCGGGTGCTCTGATGGAGACACACAGGCAGAGCTTCCTGGTGCAGAGAACACACCGGATCCAGCCTGGAGGGGCGGCAGGGGGTGGATGCTCGGGGCCCGAGACCACCCAGAGGGGCTGGCTGGATGGGGGGGGGTGCTCAGGGCCGGTGACCGCCCAGAGGGACGGGATGGGGCGTGGGTGCTCAGGGCCCCGTGAGCTAGAGGGGCGGGATGGGAGGTGGGTGCTCAGGGCCCTGTGATCACCTAGAGGGGGGGGAGAGAGAAGTGCAAGAGGCAGGGCATATATGTATACATAGAACCGAATCACTTTGTTGTACAGCAGATACTAACCGCATTGTAAAGCAATTATACTCCACATTAAAAAAAAAGAAAAGAAATCTACTGTTCCAACTCCTTTTTTAGCTTGGGTAGGGAAAAAGACATTAAAATGACATTAAAAATGAAATAGAAAATGCCTCAGCCGAGAGTGCCTAGAGAGACAGGACAAGAAAATGGAATGTGGCATCCTGGATAGGATCCCGAAATGGAAAAAAACTAAGCAAATCTAAATAAAACACAGATCTTAATTACTAATCACATAGCAATAATGGCTCATTAAAGGTCACAAACATACATATGAAAGTCAAGTGTTAATGTGAAGCATCTATGGGAACTTTCTGTAGTATCCTCACAATTTTTCGGTAAGTCTTTTTAGAATGGTTCTAAAAAATAAAGTTTGTAAAAAAACAATAATTAAAAAAAAAAAAACAACCAAAATCAAATGCAACAGAACAGAAGGGAGGCCTTCCTCTGGGTAGGCTCTGTGTGCGCCCATGACCTCAGGTCTGACTCCCAGCATCTTGAAGGTAGAGACCAGTATTACACAGGCCAGGAGAGCGAGGCAGCTTGTATGGGCACCCTGCTAGCAATCACTGTTCTGTCTGATTCCAGCCTGGCTTCTGACTTCTCTCCTGGCTCAAGCTCAAAAGCCATTCCATGGGATATGCTGAGATGACATGAATTTTTTCCCTAAGTTCTAGGGTGGTTCTGTCACTCTAACTATTCTGCACTACTTCGGCAGTTCCTAGAGGAAATTCCTCCTCCGCCTTTTATTACACCCAGTCTCTGAACGTTCACTGGGCACTGGTGTCAGATCCCTGAGAGAATGACACCTGAAGCCCTGTCTTCAAGGAGCTGGAGACAGACCCAACCCTGAAGACAGTTCAGTGGTATTTACTCAAGACCTGGCCAGGCCTGTCATCCTGAGAACTTCCTAGGTGTTACCTCTAACCTCACCTCACCCTGTTGCCCACCATGCCAGGCCCTACACCCTCTCATTTAATTCATAACAACCCTTGGGAGGTGGCCTCATGCCCACTTTATGGATGAAGAAACTGAGGCGCCATAAGATTTTTGTGCTACGCTGATTTGGACGGGAACTGAGATTCCAGCCCACTCTTCAGGGCTGTCCCCCAAAGTCTCCCACCTGCTTTCCTGAAGCACCACCCCCATTCCCTGCCACCCTGTCAGCCTCTACCAACCCCAGCTGGCCTCACCTCGGAGCCAGCGCAGGAGGAAGTGGTCATCAGCCTTGGGCAGTATGGGGAGCAGGTCCTGAAGGTTGTCCCGGAACTGAGGGAGGGGATACAGTGGTCAGAGGTGCTCCCACAATCCCACGCTGTCCCAGACCTTCCCAGTCTCAGTCCACTGGTCAGTCCTGCCCAGGGACCCTGCAGAGTTAGCAGCACATGCCCGGACCAGGTTGCGACCTGGGAATGGGTCAGCCCTCAGCCCACCATGGCAGGAAGAGTTGGATCCTTCTCAAACCTGAGGAGTTCTTTGCCCCACAAGACCCTTCTTCTGTAGGTTCAAGGGAGGGTTATGCCGTTTCTGTTTTTATAAACATCCCTGGTGAATCTGATGCAGGCCCACCAGAACATTCTGGAGACGTTGCCTGGATATTGAGTCATGAGGATCTGGACTTGGAAGCAAGTAGCTTAACCTTTCTGAGCCTCAGTGTCCTTGTCTGTGAAGTGGGGATAATGATACATTTGTGCCAGTCAAAGGAGTTTGTGAAGGTAAAGGCTTTAGATTCAGGCCTGGCTTGCAGCAGGTGACAGATGTGAGGCTCACAAACCAGGAGCCTCAAAAGAAACCCTTCTCCAGTGTCTGAAATTGCCCTTTCACAGGCTTAAGGTGTGAGCCACGGTTGTGATTGGAGAAGGAAATGGCAACCCACTCCAGTATTCTTGCCTGGAGAATCCCATGGACAGAGGAGCCTGGTGGGTTACAGTCCGTAGCATCGCAGAGAGTCAGGCGTGACTGATCGACTGAACAGCAACAGTTGTGATACCCTCCTGTCCCCAACGTTGCCACCCTGAATTCACAGCTTCCAGTCTCTGGCCACCTGCAAACTGATTTTTTTTTTTGTGGCCATGCCACAGGGGTGTGGGATCTTAGTTCCCTGACCAGGGATTGAACCCATGCCACAGCAGTGAGTCCTAACCACTGGATTGCCAAGGAATTCCTGGCAAATAGAATTAATGCTGTAGCAACTAAGACCTCCTCATGGTTAAGACACTACCAGGTGAGGCTCAGACTTCCCTGGTGGCTCAGACAGTAAAGCGTCTGCCTACAATGCGGGAGACCGGGATTCAATCCCTGGGTGGGAAGATCTCTTGGAGAAGGAAATGGCAACCCACTCCTGTATTCTTGCCTGGAAAATCCATGGACGGAGGAGCCTGGTAGACTACAGTCCATGGGGTCGCAAAGAGTCCCATAGGGCTGTCTTGATACCACCAATCCCTCCCCCCATTTCCTTTAATGAAAACATTAACAATAGGGAGAAGGCTTACCGCCTGGGGATTCAGAAAGCCACAGAGAGAAACCAAACAAATAAAGGTTGCAATCTGGGCAGGAGACCTGGGCGGCTGTCTACCCAAGGCTGCCTCAGTGCAAAAGGCAGGGCCGCCCTCCTCCACCTTCTCAAGGGACAGGCGCCGGCAGAGGTGGAGAGCAGTACTGAGTCGCAGAGAGGCCCAGAGAGGGGGGCTCCTGGGCCAGGTGGGTGCCCAGCTCCCTGGACAACCTGTGCGCTGGAGCCGAAGGTCTGGACGCCCACTCTCCAGGGTCCCCTTCCGCAGCTGTGCCCCGGGGGCTGCTCGCCCCCTGCCCAAGCCTCCCCGCTCCCAAGTTCCTCACCCGGGTCAGCGCCTCCTGCTGCTGGGGGCTCAGGTCCCCAACTCGGCCGCTCAGGGTTCCCTGAGCGCCGGTGTCCAGGACGAGTCTGCCCGCCCTGCTGCCTGGGCTGTTTTTGCTGGGCGGGTCGGATGTTGGTCCCGCCCCCACGGCCTGGAGAGCACCCCTCCTTTCCCGACCCTTCCCGCCAGCTTTGCGCCTCCGCTCAGGGACTTTTCCCACAGTCGCTAAGGCACACCCTACCCGGGGCAGGGAGGTGACCTGCTCCAGAGGGATCCCAGAGCACAGACTCTAGGCGGGGGTCGGGGGGTGGGGAGCGCCACCAGGCTCCTCCCACCTCCCGGCGACCTCATCCCAGGGGCTCCCACAGGGTCCCAAGGGACAGGCAAGACAGGGGGGCATCAGAGACATGTGGGCAACTTTCAGGGATCACAGCAGATCTCCTTCCCAACAAACTTAATAAATTTGGTTCACCCCTCCGGGTGGTAGCGTGCCTTTCTGCCAACCTGTCCCTGGTCTTGACCACAGGCTGGGTGCTTGCCAGTGCTCCCTAGCCGGTAGGAGCTCCGGTAAATGCAGAATGGTTTCAGCCTTCAAGACAGCCTGGAGGAGGGCCTTCCCTGGTGGTCCAGTGGTTAAGACTCCGCTCTGCCAGTGCAGGGGGTGCCGGTTCCATCCCTGGTTGGGGAACTAGGATCCCACATGCCCTGAGGTTTGGCAAAAAAAAAAAAAAAAAAAAGATCCGGAGGATTGCATAAGGCAACCCAGGATGGGCTCCTAATCATAGTTATTACTGTCGAGACTCACCAGAGCAATGACCTGCAGGGATAGAGAGCTAAAAATGCACCCTCCCTCCCCAGGGTGAGCTCCTCAGCCCAAAGGCTGGGACCGGACGTGGCAGTGTGCAGATGGCAGCCCCGGGCGGGTGGTGGAGGGTTGGGAAGACCAAGGTGCTGGGCAGCTGCCACAGGTGTCCAGGGCAGCATCCGAGAGCCAGGCAGAGGTCACCAGGGACGGTGAGAAAACCCAGGTTGCCTGGGCAGGAATTTTCGAGGGAGAGGAGCAGGCGGGAGGTGAAGGGGAAGAGGGTGGTTAGTCTGGTCACTGGAACCTTTATCCTCTGTCCTCACTTGCAGTCAAACCACGTTCTGCGCTTCGCTGGCCAAGCTGGTGGCCGCCAGCCATGTGTGGCCGGGCATTGGGAACGTGGCTTGTCATTAGTGCAAATGGAGATGAGCTGTAACTGTGAAATGCACACCAGACCTTGAAGACAGCACTCCCCGAAATGAAATGAAATAGCTCATTAATTGTTATACAGATTACATCTTGAAGTAATATTTTTGATACATTGGGTTAATATATTGTTAACATTAATTGCACCATTTTTTCACTTTTTAATAATCTATATTTTTTAATTAATAAACTTATTTTTAAGGGCAGTTTTGGATTCACAGCAAAACTGGGCAGAGAAAGAAGTAGTAGAGAGCTCTCATATACCCCCGTCCCTTCACCCCACAGCCTCCCCCACCGTGGACGCCCCCCACCAGCAGGGACATTGATTACAATCAGTGACTTGGTGTTGTACATGCTATGGTTGGTCAATGTATAATGACATATTCACCATCGTGGTACCATAGAGAGTAAATTCACAAGCTCACTGCCCTACAAATCCTCTGTGCTCTCTGCCTTCTCTGTTTTCACTTTGTAAGAATGTGAGGACCAGAAAAGTTAAAATTACATGTGTGGCTCACATTTGTGGCTTGCATTATACTTCATTTGGGCAGTACTGTACTGTCCTGAAGGATTTTAAATCTTAAGGAAAAAAGAAAAAGAAATTACCAAAGGCTAAAAGAAAGTAGAAGCGACGCTTACCACGTTCTAGAAGGGGATGGTCTGCACTTAAAAACAATGACAGAAATCACAAAGGGCGATCAATTGGTTTGCCTACATAAACATACAAAAATCTGTGAAACAAGAAATGGAATTTAGGCATTTAGTCACTATTGGCTAATGTGAATTTGGGAAAAAAATAAAATGGGACAGAAATTGACATCCTCATAAAGCAGGGTCCGCAGCCTCCGGGATCTGATGCCTGATGCTCTGAGTGGAGCTGATGTAACGAGAGCAGAAATCAAGTGCACAGTGACTGTCATGTGTTGAGTCACCCTGAAACCACCCCCACCCCTTGGGGTCTGTGGGAAAATCGGCTTCCACGAAACTGGTCCTGGTTCCAAAAAAGGTTGGGAAACGCCATTATAAAGAAGGCAGGCAAACTGATAAAAATGGCAAAGGACGCAAGGCACCAATTACCAGAAGAGAACATGCACAGTGGCAATAATCACGTGGTTAATGCTTAACCTCCAGGTCACCAAAGGAGTATGTATACAAGCAATGACATGCTTTTTCCTCCAACAAATCAGCAACAAAAGAAAATAAACACACACAAACACACAGACACAAAATCGCTTTAAAAACGAAAATAAATTTCGTTATAAGTTGGTGAAACGGAGACATTCATATGTTGCTGGCAGGACTGCAAATCCACTTCAGCTTTTCTAGAAACTACGGACAATACCTATTATTAGAATCCTTCAATCGTTTACCACGTTACCCAATAATAATCCTAACTAACAAAAGATTTCCAGCTTAAAGTTGTTTGTGGTTAATAGGAATATTGGAAACGATTTTTCAGAAAACCACTGTGCTTAATATGATGATGAAGACGTTATAGCAACATGGAAAAAATACCGTGAAACAAGTTGGAGAAGGCAGGACCACGTGACATACGCCGTGTGGTGTGTGAGCTCAGTGCGCAGTCGTCACCAACTCTGTGCCACCCCGTGGACTGCAGCCCACAAGACTCCTGGTCCAGGGGATTTTCCAGGCAAGAATACTGCAGTGGGTTGCCACCTCTCCTCCAGGGGATCTTCCCAGCCCAGGAATCGAACCGCATCTCCTCCATTGCAGCGGATTCTTTACCACTGCGCCACGTGGGGAGCCCTATGCTTCCAGAATGTAAAACAAACTCCACTAAATAAAAGAAAAGGCAGACAAGAGAAGAGACGTGTCCCCAACTTTTCTCACTCCTTGGGAAGTCATAGTTTTTAAATACCACAGGTAACAAGCCACCTCTGAAGAGAAGTCTTTATTTAACTAACACTTGCCAATGTTTTCTACGGGCCAGGCCCTGCCCTAAGGGCTTTGTAAATATTAGTTCAGGCTGTTTAATAGGTAATGGGAGCCACATTGGTAATTTTAAGTTCTTTAAAATGTAAAGACTTAAATTTTAAACACTTAATTAAAAAAATTTAGACACATGAAAATTTAATTGTAATAATACAGTTTATTTAAGATAATGCCTCCGAAGTATTATCATTTTGGTGTATAATCGATATGCTTAATAAATGAAATCATTATTTAATCAATAAGTTAATAGTGAGAGAAATCAAAGAACTAAAGAGCTTCTTGATGAAAGTGAAAGACGAAAGTGAAAAAGTTGGCTTAACGCTCACGTTCAGAAAACTAAGATCATGGCATTGGGTCCCATCACTTAACTTCATGGCAAATAGATGGGGAAACAATGGAAACAGTGACAGACTTATTTTGGGGGGCTCCAAAATCACTGCGGATAGTGACTGCAGCCATGAAATAAAAGACGCTTGCTCCTTGGAAGAAAAACTATGACCAATCTAGACAGCTTTTAAAAGGCAGAGACATTACTCTACCAACAAAGGTCCATCTAGTCAAAGTTATGGTTTTCCCAGTAGTCATGTACGGATGAGAGTTGGACTATAAAGAAAGCTGAGCACTGAAGAATTGATGTTTTGAACTGCCGTGTTGGAGAAGACTCTTGAGAGTCCCTTGGACTGCAAGGAGATCCAGCCAGTCCATCCTAAAGGAAATCAGTCCTGAATATTCATTGGAAGGACTGATGCTGAAACTCCAATACTTTGGCCACCTGATGTGCAGAACTGACTCATTGGAAAAGACCCTGATGCTGGGAAAGATTGAAGGCGGGAGGAGAAGGGGACGACAGAGGATGAGGTGGTTGGATGGCATCACCAGCATGATGGGCATGAGTTTGAGCAAGCTCTGGGAGTTGGTGATGGACAGGGAAGCCTGGTGTGCTGCAGACCATGGGGTTGCAAAGAGTCAGACACGACTGAGTGCCTGAACTGAGCTGATCGTGCATTCTTTTTTTTCTTTGGATCAAGTCTTTGAAGTCCAGCCTTCGTTTTGGGTGGCACATTTCAACTCCAACCAGCCTCATTTCAATGCTGGACCCGCCACATACGGTGTTCTGTTTGCTTGTTTTTACATTTTCATTCATGTATTTATTTCTTTTTGGCTGTGCTAGGTCTTCCTTGCTGCGTGGGCTTTGCTCTAGTTGCGGCGAGCGGGGCTACTCTTCATTGCAGTGCGGGGTTCTCGTGCGGGGGGCTTCTCTTGACGCTGAGCTCAGACTCTAGGGGGCAGGCATGTGGGCTCAGTCATTGCTGCCCCCAGGCTCTAGAACACAGGCCCAGTTGCTCTGAGGCATAAGGGATCTTCCCGGATGGGGGATCAAACCCATGTCTCCTGCATTGGCAGGCAGAATCTTTACCACTGAGCTATCAGAGAAGCCCCTGTCTGTTTTGGTTTGGTTTTATTGGTCACGTCTCACAGCTTGCAGGGTCTTAGTCCCCTAGTCAGAGATTGAACCCGGGCCCGTGGCAGTGGAAAGCGAGAAGTCCTAACCACTGCACTGCCAGGGAACTCCCCACTTGTGGCGTTACGGACTGCATTGTGTCCGCCCCCCAATTCATACATTGAAATCCTAATTCCCAGCATCTAAGAAACAGGGTCCTTACAGATGTAATTAGTTAAAATGAGGTCAGAGTGGAGTGGGTGGGCCCCTAATCCACCATGACTAATGTCCTTATGAAAAGGGGAATTTGGGTACATCCATGCCGACAGGGAGGAGGCCACGTGAAGATGAAGGGGGGGGTTGGGGCAATGCTTCTATATATGAGCCGCACAACACCAAAGACAGCCAGCAAACCGCCAGAAGCTAGGGGAGAAGCAGAGCATAGATTCCCCCCCCCCCCCCCCCGTCCTCAAAGGGAACCAAGCCTCCCGGCCCCCTTGATCCCGGCCTTCTAGCCTCCAGA
>NW_020868246.1:0-18276 GCF_003369695.1 Bos indicus x Bos taurus
TCCATCTCCTTCCCCATCCCATCCTTCTAGATTGTTATAGAGCCCCTGTTTTAATTCCCTGAGTCATAATATTATTTGATCCATTTTCCTTAAATAATAACTTTTTCAGTGCTTTCCACTGTTTAAAGTGTGATGTTATGATATCTTAGAGCCAGTTAATTGTTATAACAATACATTCCTTTTACACTTATTCTTAATAAGAAAATTGTGTTATATAAAATTATTTATCTATATGGATTTATTTTCTAATTTATAGGAATGGACATGTCACACAAGGAGATTCACTTATGCCTTCATTCATACAGCCAACAAATATCTTCTGAGAGCTTGTTAGACAGGCAGTGTTACAGATTCTGGGGCTATCACAGTCATCAAGAGACAAAGTCTCTGCCCTGTTGGAGCTTCTCTTGGAGAAGATGGAAAACAAGCCTGTGCATATGTAACAAGGTCTCAATGCTGATACATGCAAAGGAAGAAAATGGAGCAGAACGTGAAGAGGTACTGCTGCTGCTGCTAAGTCGCTTCAGTCGTATCCGACTCTGTGCGCGACCCCATAGATGGCAGCCCACCAGGCTCTGCCATCCCTGGGATTCTCCAGGCAAGAACACTGGAGTGGGTTGCCATTTCCTTCTCCAGTGTCTGAAAGTGAAATGTGAAAGTGAAGTCGCTCAGTCGTGTCTGACTCTTCGCACACCCCATGGACTGCAGCCCACCGGCTCCTCCGTCCATAGGATTTTCCAGGCAAGAATACTGGAGTGGGTTGCCATTGCCTTCTCTGGAAGAGGTGCTAGCTGAGGGCATTACTAATATTTGGCAATATCTATTGATCTGTTATAAATTCTACATGTACTGATTCATTTTATACTCTATCAATGTTAGGAGGTTGTTACTGTTGTTCAGTTGCCCAGTTGTGTCTGACTCTTTGCTACCCATGGACTGCAGCACGCCAGGCCTTCCTGGCCCTCACCATCTCCTGGAGTTTGCCCAAGTTCATGTTCATTGCATCAGTGAAGCCATTCAGCCTTGTCATCCTCTGACACTCTCTTCTTCTTCTGCCCTCAATCTTTCCCAGCATCAGGGAATTTTCCAGTGAGTTGTCTGATGGCCAGAAGACTGGAGCTTATCTTCGGCGTCAGTTCTTCCAGTAAATATTCAGACTTGATCTCCCTTAAGATTGACTGGTTTGATCTCCTTGCTATCCAAGGGACTTTCAGAAATCTTCTCCAGCACCACACTGAAGGAATCAATTCTTTCGCATTCTGCCTTCTTGTGGTCCAGTTCTCACAACCATATGTGACCACTGGGAAGACCATAGCCTTCACTATATGGATCTTGGTTGGCACAGTAATGTCTCTGCTTTTCAACACACTGTCTAGGTTTGTCATCATTTTCCAGCCAAGAAGCAATCATTCTGATTTCATGGGTGTAGTCACCATCTGTAGTGATTTTGGAGCCAAAGAAGGGGAAATCTGTCACTACTTCCACTTTTTCCCCTTCTATTTACCATGCAGTAATGGGATGTGATGCCATGATCTTAGTTTTTTTTTTTTTTCTTCTTTTTAGTATTTAGTCTTAAGCCTGCTCTTTCACTCTCTTCCTTCACCCTCATCAAGAGGCTCTTTAGTTCTTCGCTTTCTGCCATTAGAGTGGTATTATCTGCATATCTGAGGTTATTGATGTTTCTCTAGCCTGTCTTGATTCAGGCTTGTAACTTATCTAGCCCGGCATTCTTCATGATTTGCTCAGCATGTAGGTTAAGCAAACAGGGTGACAACAGACAGCCCTGTCGTACTCTTTCTCTATCTTGAACCAATCAGTTATTCCATACAGGGTTCTAACTGTTGCTTCTTGACCCACATACAGACTTCTCAGGAGACAGGTAAGATGGTTTGATAGTCCCATCTCTCTAAGAGCTTTCCACAGTTTGTCATAATCTACATGTCAAAACTTTAACATAGTTGATTAAACAAAGATAAATGTTTCTGTGAAATTCCCTTGCTTCCTCTATAATCCAGTGAATGTTGGCAATTTGATCTCTAGTTCCTCTTCCTTTTCTAAATCCATCTTAGACATCTGGAAGTTCTTGATTCACATAATGATGAAGCCTAGCATGGATGATTTTAAACATGACCTTACCAGCTTGGGAAATGAGTACAATTGATGGCTGGCACATTCTTGGTACTACCCTTCTTGGGAATTAGGATGAGGATTGACCTTTTTCAGTCCTGTGGCCACTGCTGAGTCTTACAGATTTGCCAACATAATGAATGCAAAATCTTGATGGCATGTCCTTTAGAGATTTGAATAGTTCTTCTGGAATTCCATTGCGTCCATTAGCTTTATTAACAGCAGTGCTTCTTAAGGCCCACTTGACTTTGCACTCCAGAATGTCTGGATCTGGGTGACTAACCACGCCATCGTAGTAATCCAGTTCACTAAGATTTTTTTTTTTTTTTTTTTTTATAGTTTTTTTCTTTTTTCTTCTTTCTTGATCTCTTTAGCATTTACTAGGTCTCTGCCATTTTATCCTTTATTGTGATCATCTTTGGGCAGAATGCTCCCTTGATGTTTCCAGTTTTCCTGAAGATCTCTAGTCTTTCCCCTTTTGTTGTTTTCTTGTGTTATTAAGCTTTGTTCATTGAAGAAGGCCTTCTTATCTCTCCTACGTATTCTTCAAAGCTCTGTGTTAATCTGATGTACCTTTCCCTCTCTCCCTTGTTTTTCACCTCTTTTCGTTCTTCTGCTATTCAGAAAGCCTCCTCAGATAACCACTTTGCCTTCTTGCTTTTCTTTTCTTTGGGATGGTTTGTTTGCCACCTCCTGCACAATATTATGTACCTCTGTCAATAGTTCTTCAGGCACACTGTTATCTAGATCTAGTCCCTTGAATCTATTTGTTATCTCTACTGCAAATTCGTACAGGATTTGATTTAAGTCATAAATGTCTGTCTAGTGTTTTTCATGGTTTTCTTTAGTTTAAGCCTGAATTTTGCTATAGGGAGGTTGGTGATCTGAGCCACAGTCA
Organism: Bos indicus x Bos taurus; assembly: GCF_003369695.1. NCBI lineage: Eukaryota > Metazoa > Chordata > Mammalia > Artiodactyla > Bovidae > Bos > Bos indicus x Bos taurus. The sequence continues at coordinate 3,026 of NW_020868246.1, forward strand.
GCTCCCAGTCTTGTTTTTGCTGATTGTATATAGCTTCTCCATCTTCCGCTACAAAGAATGTAATCATTTTGATTTCAGTATTGACCATTTGGTGATGCCCATGTGTAAAGTTGTCTGTTGTGTTGTTGTTGAAAAGAGTATTTTTTTTTATGACTAGTGCATTCTCTTGGCAGAATTCAGTCAACTTTGCCTGCTTCATTTTGTTCTCCCAGGCCAAACTTGCCTGTTACTCAAGGTATATTTTGACTTCCTACTTTTGCATTCCAAATCTCTGATGATGAATAGAATATTTTTTAGGTGTTAGTTCTAGGAGGTCTTGGAGAAGGCAATGGCACCCCACTCCAGTACTCTTGCCTGGAAAATCTCATGGGCAGAGGAGCCTGGTAGGCTGCAGTCCATGGGGTCGCTAAGAGGGGCATGACTGACTTCACTTTCACTTTTCACTTTCATGCATTGGAGAAGGAAATGGCAACCCACTCCAGTGTTCTTGCCTGGAGAATCTCAGGGACAGGGGAGCCTGGTAGGCTGCCGTCTATGGGGTTGCACAGAGTTGGACACGACTGAAGCGACTTAGCAGCTAGGAGGTCTTCTAGGTCTTCACAGAACTGATCAACTTCAGCTTTTTCAACTTTGGTAGTAGGGACATAGACTTTGATTACTGTGATGTTGAATGGCTTGCCTTGAAAACAAACTGAGATCATTCATTTTTGAGGTTGCACCCAAGTACTGTGTTTCAGACTTTTGTTGATTATGAGGGTTACTTTGTGTCTTCTATGGGATTCTTGCCCACAGTAGTAAATATAATGGCTATTTGAATTCAATTCGCCCATTCTCAACCATTTTAGTTTGCTGATTCCTAGGATGTCATTGTTTATTCTTACCATCTCCTGCTTGACCATGTCTGATTTTCCTTTATTCATGGACCTAACATTTCAGGTTCCTATACAATACTGTTCTTTGCACCATTTTATTTTACTTTCATCAACAGACACATCAACAACTGAGCATCATATTTGCTTTGGCCAAGCTGCTTCATTCATTCTGGGGCTATTGGTAATTCTTCTCCACTCTTCCCCAGTAGCATACTGTAAGCATTAGTAATAATGGGTAATATCTATTGATCTGCTGTAAATTCTACATGTACTGATTTATTTTGTACTCTATCAATGTTATGAGGTACCCACCTTTATAATTATGGTATTATAGTCTGAGAATTTAGGAAGCTAAGGCAGAGTAAGTTTAGTAACTTGCCCAGTTGGCAGAGCTAGGTAGGACTTATGCCCAGGCTGCCTGTCTTTAATCCTCCTTTTTTTTTTTTTTTGCTTGCTAGTTCTTCATTGCTGCTGCAGACTTCTCTGCTGCTGCTGCTGCTTAGTCACTTCAGTCTCTGACTCTGTGCATCTGCAGCCTACCAGCTTCTGTCCATGGGATTCTACAGTCACTTCATGTCATGGTCTGACTCTCGTGTGACCTTACCCCATGGACTGCAGCCTACCAGGCTCCTCCATCCATGGGATTTCCAGGCAACAGTACTGGAGTGGGGTGACATTGCCTTCTCCCAGACTTTCTCTAGTTGCAGCAAATGGACTATTGCCGGGAGCCAGCATATTGCATATTGAGTGCATATTGCATATTGCATATTGAGTGCAGCACTTTCCACAGCATCATCTTTCAGGATCTGGAATAGCTCAACTAGAATTCTATCACTGCCGGGAACAGGAGCTCCGCCCATGGCAAAGGTCATGAGGAAGGAGGCTTGGCATACGCAAAGGTGGGATCGAGCCTCAGGAGTCCCCCTGGAAATTCTCAAGCATCTACCCCCAAAACCAGAGTCTGCCTACTTTCTGCTTTGTGCTTTCACATACACCTCTGACTTTACGGGGGGCTGTCCCCCTACCTCTCTCTGAAAAAAGAGTTAGCTTACAGCTCCAGTTAATAATTCCTGGGTGTGACAGTGTTTAACCTACAAACTCCTTTGGATATCCTCTAGCCTGCCTGAATAGGTTTTTCCGGCCACATGTGATTGTTCAGAGCTTCCCACTGTGAGAGGCAGGAGATGTTCTAAACGGTCTAAACACAGATTCCTTTGAGTAGTTAAAAGATTGATTAGAAATTGTATTGGTGAAGGGTTTTTCACTTATTGGACCAATGTTTGCTGCTAAGTCTCCATACTCCTTACCTACTGTGTCCTTGGCAGTGTATTGATTGATATAATGGGTGTATAGAAATGTAAGTAGTAGCCTCAATGTTTGTAACCTTGGACCCTTGAGTTAATTCTTTTCTTGATTGAGCCCACTTCACCTTTGCCCTATAGGAATGCAACTCTGTCCAATGCTTTTTTGGAGGCTGGCGCCTGACTTTGGAATAATCACCTTTAGAGAAAAATAAGTTTCTTAAAATGTTAACAGGCCTTCTGGCCAGAAGATGATGTAATTCACCTGAACTTTTGCATATGATAAGTTTGAAAGCCTGGCTTCGATTAGGACCAGGAACTGTTGTCCTTGCGTGACTCCACCCCTTCCCCCATTATCCTCTATGCACAACTTAAGGTATAAAAACTACTTTGGAAAATAAAGTGCGGGCCTTGTTCACCGAAACTTGGTCTCCCCATGTCACTCTCTCTCTCAAATTCTGGCTGAGTCTCCATCTGGAGCGCAGAACCCGCCATGCTTGCTAATTATGCCTGGGCTTCTAAGATCCGACCGGGGAGGCCTCAGTGTCTCCTCTCCTTCGGGAGAACGGAAGGACGCCTGCGGCCTACGTAAGTGGTGCAAACTTCTTGTCTTGAAGTTTTATTGGTCTCCCGCGTAAACCAAGCTACTCAGCCTCTTTTCTCCACTGAATTTTCCTACTGAGCTATCCTCATTCTATTACTCTTTATATCCTTAATTAACGTTTAATTAAGCAGTTATTTCCTGATCCTCGCCTACGCCGTCTCTCTTCGAATACCCTGGATCAGCCGGGGCTTGACCCTGGCAGACTATCTCTTTATTGCAGTGCATGGGTTTCTCATTGCCATGGCTTCCCTTGTTGTGGCTCTTTAGCTCTAGAGACACAGACTTCAGTAGTTGTGACATGCAGGCTCTGTAGTTGAGGCTTGTGGGCTTTAGAATGTGGCCTCAGTAGTTGTGGCACATGGGTTACTTACTCCATTCCATGTGGGATCTTCCTGAGGCAGGGATCAAACCCATGTTCCCTGCATTGGCAGGTGGATTCTTAACCACTGGACCACCAGGGAAGTACCAAGCCTCCAATTTTTTGTTTTAAAAATTTCAAATTACAGGAACATGAAAGGAATAATATGATGAACACATATACACCTTCACCTGGATTCATCAGCTATTACGTCTTCCTGTTTTTTCTTCCTCTCTTTTAAAAATCTATATTTGATGAATTGTTTGTAAGTTTGAAGAAGAAATGTTTATTTAAAAGTTAGAATCACTTTTTTAAATTTAATTTTTTTTTAACTTTATAATATTGTATTGGTTTTGCCATATATCAATATGAATCCACCACAGGTATACACATGTTCCCCATCCTGAACCCTCCTCCCTCCTCCCTCCCTGTACCATCCCTCTGAGTTGTCCCAGTGCACCACCCCAAGCATCCAGTATCCTTCATCAAACCTGGACTGGCGACTCTTTTCATATATGATATTATTCATGTTTCAATGCCATTCTCCCAAATCATCCCACCCTCTCCCTCTCCCACAGAGTCCACAAGACTGTTCTATACATCAGTGTCTCTTTTGCTGTCTCATATACGGGTTATTGTTACCGTCTTTCTGAATTCCATATATATGTGTTAGTATACTGTATTGGTGTTTTTCTTTCTGGCTTTAAACATATAAATATATACCTTGTGAGAACAGGACATTCTCTTATATGTCCTAATACAGTTATCTCAATCAATAAATTAATAGTAATATTACACTGTTATCCAGAATTTTTCAGATTCATTAGTTATAATTCCTAGTTATTTTTGTTTACCCCTTCTACTATCCTTTTTCCCATTTTAATACTTAAATTAACTTGATTTTATGATTACACTACAGAAAACCTTTATATTCATATATTCTCATAGCCATCCCTGATTTATAAATGAAAACAGAGTCTCAGAAAACATCATTTTCTGAAAACATTTCCTCTAACAACACTTTTTCCTCAAAGTGGATATGGACAAAATCAAAGGAAAGTAGAAAACCAAATTAGTGATGAGATGTCATCCAAGTCAGGGGCAAGTGTGAGTCAGGATGTGTCTTAAGAAAGTCCAACCACTTGTACCACAGTCCAAGTCTTACACTTTAGATTGTGTGTACTTCTCAGGATAGTGCTGCATAACAATACCATATTAATTCTAACTCAGAATTCCCCTTTCTTGGGATTGGACTCCATCAATAGCACAATTCAGGTTTGCATTCATAGATGTGTTCCATCATTTAGGATACCTGAAAAAAAAAAAATGAAAATACTCCTCACTAACCCTTGGTGTGTTATTATCTGACATTATAATGTGTCAGATAACTTATCGGCCATCACTCATCAATCTGTTGGTCTCTTAATTTGAAGTGTATTTTGTCTTTGTCCTTCAAGTATAGCCTGAGTTTGGTTCATGCTCTATAATATTTTTCCAAAGTAAATATTTATTTAATTGACCCCTACCACCAAACGTACTTTTCAAGTATCTGTGGTAGTCAAAAATTTGTTTTTCCTCTAATAAGTACAATTTTATGAAGATAGATTAATAAAAACACCACCTATATCCATATTCTGGGGGAAATAAGGTGTTGTGTCTTATTTTCATATAATGAGTTTTCATATGAAACTCCGTGAATGAGTTTTCATTCACTGTAAGACATTTATGACACTGAGGAAAATGCATTTGATTGGTCCACTATTTATAGAATTAAACTTGGGAAAGAGTTGTTATCAAAATAGGCTCCAGTTGCCATTGTTTGAATTTGCATATTGTAAACTTCAACAAATGGTAAAGTGTTGGTAAGATTATATCTTCAGAGAAAAAGACTTACTGTAAATATTTTTAAAGTTTTTCTTAGTGTACCAACTCCTATGCAAAGTGAACTTTGGGAAACTTGACTCAACCATAAAGATAATTTTAACTTTTCTGTTGAAACCACACTGGGAGAAATGGCTTCATTTTTTGAGAGACTTACTTAACTAATCCCTAGGCAGGGTTTCTGGTGTATATCCTGTAGCAGGGATGGAGGACACTGAGATCTTTCTGTCCTTAGTTGACTCCACCATCTTTCTCAGTGAATGCTCATTGGAAAGAGCTCTTCCTATCACCCTGGCTGTACATGCAATATGTGTAAGAAGTCCTGAGACATCAAAGCTCTAATGTCTAAGAGGTTTGTCTACTTTAGTAATAGTTTGCTTAGGAAAAAATCATTCTTTCTGTACCTACAGGTGCAACTTAAAGAAGCCATTGAAGGTTTTCCTGGTAAAATGAATGCTGAATTAGCAGAATCTGGGTTGAACTTGAGTTCTGGACAGAGACAATTGGTGTGTCTTGCTAGGGCTATCCTCAGAGAAAATCGAATATTGATTATTGACAAAGCTACATCGAATGTGGATCCAAGGTATGGAGCTGAGACCAGGAAACCTTGAATCTGACTTGTCAGTGTGGTAAATGGAAAACATTTAGTGATGCTTAGAAATGTTTCTAAGTGCTCTCTTAGTCCAATGGATATCTTTTGATAATATCAATTCCAGAAAACAAAGGAAAAACCAAGACATTTTGTATGGCATTAATGTTGTTATGAGGCATCCTGAGAGAGCTATATTCCTAAATCCAGCTCCTTATAGTTTCAAGCAATTTTGAGGGAATATTATTTTCCATCATTTTATGAAAAAGAGTAAATTTCTAAATAGATTTTTATACTTAGTTTTTTAGGAACAAGATTATATGTTAACATACTGATTTTTAGAAACATTATAAAAATATCATATATTTTTAAGTCAAATCTGCTTGTCATGTCTTTACTGAACTAAATTAACTTTTTTTTTAATATAGAACTGATGAGTTAATACAAAAAACAATTCATGAGAAATTTGCCCAGTGCACTGTGCTAACCATCACACACAGTTTGAGCAACGTCATTGACTGTACACAGATAATGGTAAGACCCTCACCATTTTAGCTTTTTCATTTATGTTAAGTTTTTCAGCATATCCATCCTTGTAAAACTTGATAGGAACCTCCAGTAATTTTAATTTCTCTTAGTTTCTCCTCTCATTCCTGAAAATTGTTGTTGTTCAGTCTCTCAGTTGTGTCCGACTCTCTGCGACCCCCTGGACTTTGGCATGCCAGGCCTCTCTTTCCTTCATTATGTCCACAGTTTGTTCAAATTCATGTCTATTGAGTCAGTAATTCCATCCAAACATCTTGTCCTCTGTCATCCCCTCCTCCTCCTGCCTTCAAACTTTCCCAGCATCAGTGCCTTTCCAATGAGTAGGCTCCTCACATCAGGTGGTCAATCTATTGGAGCTTAAACTTCAGCAGCAGTCATTCCAATGAATATTCAGGGTTAATTTCCTTTAGGATTTACTGGTTTTATCTTCTTGAAGTCCAAGGGACTCTCAAGAGTCTTCTCTAACACCACAGTTCAAAAGCATCAATTCTTCAGCACTCTGCTTTTTATGGTCCAATTCTCACATCCGTATTTGACTACTGGTAAAACCATATATTTGACTATGTGGACCTTTGTCAGTAAAGTAATGTCTCTGCTTTTTAATATGCTGTCTAGGTTGGTCATAGCTTTTCTTCCAAGGAGCAAGCGTCTTTTAATTTCATGACTGCAGTCATGGTCTGCAGTGATTTTGGAGCCCAAGAAAATAAAAGCTGTCACTATGTCCATTGCTTCTCCATCTATTTGCTATGATGTGTAGGATTAGATGCCATGATCTTAGTCTTTGGAATGTTGAGTTTTAAGCCAGCTTTTTCACTCTTCTCTTTCACCTTCATTAAGAGGTTTTCAGTTCCTCTTTGCTTTCTGCTATAAGGGTGGTGTCATCTGTGTCATATCGGTGGTTATTGATATTTCTCCCAGCAATCTTGATTCCAGCTTGTGCTTCATGCAGCCCAGCATTTTGCATGATGTTCTCTGCATATAAGTTAATTAAGTAGGGTGACAATATACAGCCTTGACATGCTTCTTTCCCAATTTTGAAACTTATTAGTATTGTTTGCTTTAGAAATACAGATGTACCTTGTTTTATTGCACTTCCCAGAACTGCATTTTTTACAATTTGAGAGCTTATCATGACCCTGCATTGAAGTCTATGGGCATCATTTTCCCAACAGTGTTTGCTCATTCCATGTCTCTGTCTCACCTTTTGGTAATTCTCACTATATGTCAAACTTTTCCACAATCGTTATAGCTGCTCTATAATTCTAGTTACTCTATAATTTCACAAACTATGGAAAACTCTTAAAGAGATAGGAATACTAGACCACCTTACCTGCCTCATGAGAAATCTGTATGCAGATCAAAAAGCAACAGTTAGAACTGGACATGGAACAACAGACTGGTTCCAAATAGGAAAAGGAGTATTCAGGCTGTATATTGTCACCCTGCTTATTTAACTTATATGCAGAGTACATCATGAGAAATGCTGGGCTGGAAGAAGCACAAGCTGGAATCAAGATTGCAGGGAGAAATATCGATAACCTCAGATATGCATATGACACCACACTTATGGCAGAAAGTGAAGAACTAAAAAGCCTCTTGATGAAAGTGAAAAGGAGAGTGAAAAAGTTGGCTTAAAACTCAACATTCAGAAAATTAAAATCATGGCATCTGATCCCATCACTTCATGGCAAATAGATAGGGAACAGTGGAAACAGTAACAGAATTTTTGGGCTCCAAAATCACTGCAGATGGTGATTGCAGCATGAAATTAAAAGACGCTTGCTCCTTGGAAGAAAAGTTATGACCAACCTAGACAGCATATTAAAAAGCAGAGACATTACTTTACCAACAAAGGTCCGCCTAGTCAAAGTTATGGTTTTCCAGTAGTCATGTACGGATGTGAAAGTTGGACTATAAAGAAAGCAGAATGCTGAAGAATGGATGCTTTTGAACTATGGTGTTGGAGAAGACTGTTGAGAGTCCCCATGACTTCAAGGAGATCCAGCCAGTCCATTCTAAAGGAGATCAGTCCTGAATATTAGTTGGAAGGACTGATGCTGAAGCTGAAACTCCAAACTTTGGCCACCTGATGTGAAGAACTGACTCATTGGAAAAGACCATGATGTTGGGAAAGATTGAAGGCGGAGGGAAGAAGGGGATAGCAGAGGATGACATATTGGATGGCATCACCGAGTTGCTGGACATGAGTTTGAGTAAACTCTGGGAGTTGGTGATAGTCAGGGAGGGCTGGTGTGCTGCAGTCCATGGGTTGAAAAGAGTTGGACACAACTGAGTGACTGAACTGAGACAGATTCAGGTATTTTTGAACTCTTTAGTGAAAGCTGCCCTTAGCAATGATTCACAGTAGTAAACAAAAGATTAACAGGAAAATGGCCTTATGCCACTTAATAAATGTTTCCAATTAAATACAAAGGATGAAATTAGCTGCAGTATAGATGTGGAAAAAAAACCCATGTCTTGTTTAGCGTTCCAGCATATTCTCTTCTTTTTTAAAAAATTAATCTTATTTATTATTTTTTCCCTGTGCTGGGTCTTCCTTGCTGTGTGGTCTTTTCTCTAGTTGCAGGGAGTGGGAGCTACTCTTCATTGCAGTATGCAGTCTTCTCATTGCATGGCTTCTCTTGCTGCAGAACACAGGCTCTATGTATGTGGGCCAGTAGTTGTGGCTCCCAGGCTCTAGAGCATAGGGTCTATAGTTATGGAGCATGGTCTTTGTTGCTCTGTGACACGTGGGATCTTCTTGGACCATGGATCAAATTCATGACTCCTGCAATGGCAGGCAGATTCTTTTACCACTGAGCCACCAGGGAAGCCCATCCAGCATATTCTCTTAAGATACATTTACTCTAAATATGACCTAAATGAATTAAATACCACTGAACATCAAAACTATTTTTAAATTTGTATCACCTTTTTCCCCTCCAGAACCATTAACCACAGTCACTAGTACGCAGGAAGAGTTGAGAGCCCCTTCCTCTCCCTTTCAGTTTCAAATTAGCAGACTTACTAATGAGCAATAAAAGGGGTAAAAGGCAGGCAGCTGAGGAAAGAAAGGGGAAGAAAGATAGTTTTTGTGAAAACAGATTCAGATCCTAGGCAGTTCATGTTGGGCTGGCCCTGTGTGCTCTGCAGGCCATAATCACAGGAATTTGAAGCTCAATTTCTTACTTGCTTCTTTAGTCTTATCCAAAGAGAAAAATGGTTTTTTAAATTTCTTCTGTGCAGAGCAGTCCTGCAAAAGCTGCTTATGTACCAGATCTTTTTACCAGGCTTTCACTTGGAAAAGTAAACTACACCACATCCAACTTCAAGAAGCATCTCAACCTCTCAAACAAGGGATTCTGCTCCTCTTAGCAGCTGACATAATCCAGGACCCTAAAGAATCCCAGAAGCACTTACTCTTTTCCTCAAATATTGCTTGAATTTCCAAATCAACTTGGCCATTAAAATGTCAGGGCACTGCCCTTTCATTTGTATGACATCAACCTACTTTTTAGATAAATGGACTTTGATTTTCTTGAATCAAGTTATTTTCCAACTCTGTGTATCTGTATAAATTGCTTGAAAGCTCAGAGCCTGAGAGCTAAAAGCAGCACTAGGTAAAGATAACAACACCAAATGCCCTGGGCAGAATGTAAGATGCTACAGAGTGCCAGTAATCCTATTCTAAAACTTTTGTTTTCTTCTTTCCTATAACATTATAATATTAAAAGGTTGCTTAGGCCTTTGCCTAGTCAAACAAGGTAATCAAGCCATTTAAACACCAGCCAGTCCTACCATCTAAACAGATTCTCTCTATTCTCCTTGTGTTGCCTCTTTTTGAAAATACTGTCTGAGTTATAATATGTTACTGGAGAGACATTGTGTGCTAATGGGTTTGTTTCTGCTGATTAACAGGTTTTGGATTCAGGGAGACTTAAAGATGATAACCCATTTGTTTTGCTGCAAAATAAAGACAGTCTGTTTTATAAGATGGTGCAACAACTGGGTGAGACCGGGCTGCTGCCCTCCATCACTGAAAGGGCAAAACAGGTGAGCCTGCTGCAGGAAGTTGTAATTAAAGTTCATCTCCAGGGTTCATCCTTCACATGAGTTCCACCAGGGGTCTGATAACAAGCACTCTGTGCCCTTATAAGCCCCCAGAGAGGAAGCTTCATGACTTGGTCTTAACAACACATGGCAGATAGAAGGCAGGTCTGCTGAGAATCTGCAGCAGTGCTGTGAGTGGGGTCGGGATGTGTGCTCTTCTGTGTGACCACACCTGTGCCTGAGAGAGAGATGTCAAATTGGACTTTCCCATTTTGGACCCTGGATTCAGATTCTCATAGAGAACAGAACACTCATTTTGCAGACCCTTTACGTTTATTCTGATTGCTGTCAAAGAATATCCAGGAAATTTGAGAGTTTAAGGAAAATTTTGGAATATTTTGGTTCTAGGAAGACTTTACAGGGAAAGGTGTAGGCCTGTTCTGTTTTCTAATCTGTAAAGAAAATGCCAACCCAATACTGTCATTTCTCCCTATTCTTTGTTGTTTAGAATTAGGTCCATTTGCCTCCCATGCTTCCTCTACCTTCTAGAAGATGTAATTGTCTTCAGGACAAATCAAGAACTTACAATAGCTTCACACTGTAGTCTGAATGATGCTTGAAGGTTTACAAAGCACTTTCACAGAGATGAGGTGTATGAAGCACTAAGCTCTGTGCATGGGTAACATTCAGGTCACATGACATCTTCCTAAAAATGATGAGGTGGTAACTGATGTCTGGTTTAGGAGACTTAGCCATTGTCATACAGCCATCTGTAACTTGAAACAAGGTGGGAGTGGGAATAGGGTTGATGAGAAGATGGAGGGAGAGAAGGAAGGTCTGGTGTTCTTGACCCTTATCATTCATGGCTTGGGATGGGATGAGACTTCCAGCTGCCTGTGGTGAGGTTTTCCATTGAAAATTTATCTCTGTTAGATTATGGATTATTTTCCCTTCTTCATACTTTTCTGCATTTCCTAGATTTTCATTTGTAAGTAAAAGAAGTTTACTAAAAATTTCTTAAAGAAAAACATGTCCCAATATCTTAAGTACTTCTATATGAAAGCTTTATATGAATGTTGTCTAAGTTCCCTCTACCAGTGTCTCATCTCAGTCCTCCTTAGAAAGGAGGAAATGCCGAGCAGGACCTTCCACTGTTCACAGGTAGGAAATTGCCTGGGTCGCAGAGCTGGCTGAAGAGGTGGCAGATTTAGAGTTCATACTTAGGCTTAGGGACAAGGAATTCTGTGTTCTGAACTTTTCATAAGTACTTATATTGTGTGCAAATGTTGAGAAGCTGAACAAAGAACTCTGTATTTTTCTGCCTGAAATTCACAAAGTGCTTTCATCTACTAGAGTATCTCCCAGTCAGAGCTTCCCTCTGAGACCAAGAGACCCAGGAACCTCCCAAACCCTTTTGATCTTTTGACCTCATGCATTTTTCGCATCAAAAAGAGTTGTACCCACCTATGTGTCAAAGTCTTCATTTAGAAACTATATCATTATATATTATTAAGATTGAGTAATGAGAAATAGATCACAGAACTTTAGATAGGTCCAGATATCATAAGATAATAGGATTCAACACCCTCATTTTTTGAGGAGGAAACTAAGGCCCTTTAGAAAGAAGGTTCAGTTCAGTTTAGTCACTCAGTCATGTGCAACTCTTTGTGATCCCATGAATCGCAGCACGCCGGGCCTCCCTGTCCATCACCACTCCCGGAGTTCACTCAGACTCACGTCCATTGAGTTGGTGATGCCATCCAGCCATCTCATCCTCTGTCGTCCCCTTCTCCTCCTGCCACCAATCCCTCCCAGCATCAGGGTCTTTTCCAATGAGTCAACGCTTTCGCATGAGGTGGCCAAAGTACTGGAGTTTCAGCTTTAGCATCAGTCCTTCCAAAGAACACCCAGGACTGATCTCCTTTAGTATGGACTGGCTGGATCTCCTTGCAGTCCAAGGGACTCTCAAGAGTCTTCTCCAACACCACAGTTCAAAAGCATCAATTCTTTGGCACTCAGCTTTCTTCACAGTCCAACTCTCACATCCATACATGACCACTGGAAAACCATAGCCTTGACTAGACGGACATTTGTTGGCAAAGTAATATCTCTGCTTTTCAATGCTATCTAGGTTGGTCATAACTTTCTTCCAAGGAGTAAGCGTCTTTTAATTTCATGGCTGCATCACCATCTACAGTGATTTTGGCCCCCCCCCCCCCAAAAAATAAAGTCTGACACTGTTTCCACTGTTTCCCCATCTATTTCCATGAAGTGATGGGACCAGATGCCATGATCTTCATTTTCTGAATGTTGAGTTTAAGCCAACTTTTTCACTCTCCTCTTTCACTTTCATCAAGAGGCTTTTTAGTTCCTTTCACTTTCTTCCATAAGGGTGGTGTCATATGCAAATCTGAGGTTATTGATATTTCTCCCCGCAATCTTGATCCAGCTTGTGCTTCTTTCCAGCCCAGCATTTCTCATGATGTACTCTGCATATAAGTTAAATAAGCAGGGTGACAATATACAGCCTTGACGGACTCCTTTTCCTATTTGGAACCAGTCTGTTGTTCCATGTCCAGTTCTAACTGTTGCTTCCTGACCTGCATGCAGGTTTCTCAAGAGGCAGCAGGTCAGGTGGTCTGGTATTCCCATCTCTGTAAGAATTTTCCACAGTTTCCCTATGTATATAACTAGTGTTAAGCTGGTTTGCAGCAGATACAGAATTAGAAATCTGTTCTTTCAGTGAATGTTTTAAATCTAGTGTAACATACATATGGAAGCAGACATAGGTCACAGAATTAGAAATCTTGTGATTCCTGGTCTAGTAATCCTGCACCTACTCTAACGATATTAATGGTAAGTTACATTTGTATAGTTCTTTATCATTTCTTTACATTGTTCTCACATATAAGATTTCACTTAATCTCATGATGGTCCATTTTTATTCATGTCATGGATGAGGAGATTGGGTCCAGGGCTACCTAAGGTCACAGAGCTGATCCAGGGTGCACAAAGGGGGAATTGCTGGGGGACTGAGTGCCACCTTAGGTACTATGTTCTGTTGAGTCTGAGAACACTGCTCCTTTCACATAGTAGCCAAGGTGGGGCCATCACCCAAGTTCACAGAGTGCAGAACCTCAATTTTGGATTTCAGTCCTACACCTGGGAGGTCACCTATTCAGAAAGCATTTCTTGATTCCCATTCCAGTGGAATATTTTCTTGGCATTATTGCTGCATACTCTGCATCCTTTAGGTAAGCTGTCAGATTATCAATTTTGAATGTGCAAGCATTCAGAACCAATGCATTGTTCAGAGTTATACACTGGAAGCATAGCCTAAATCAGCAAGTTTTGACTCTATATAGTGGCCGTCTTTCTCTCTGTGGTCTCAACATGGTCTTCCTTCTGTGTGCCTGTTTCCTGATCTCCTCTTCTTATAAGAGCTCCAGTCTGTTAGGTTAGGACCCACCTGTATGACTTCATTTTAACTTTATTGCCTCTTTAAATACCCTGTCTCCAAATACAGTCACATTCTGAGGTACTAGGGGGTTTAGGACTTCAACATGTAAAATTGGAGGGGACACAGTTCACCTCAAAGTATGAATGCCTTGTCCATTCTGTTCTGTGATGAAGCAAATCTGGTTGAGGTTTTCTGAAGTTTCTTTGTTCCCAGTGTGTAACAGAGGTGTCAATTTTTCTATTCAGGAAATCACCTAATAGAGTCCAGAAGTTATAAAATCCTCATATTCTAGCTCGAGGAGCCTGGACCAGTTTGAATAGATGGAGGAGGCACTTAGCATCCATGTGGCCTTGTGTCCCCCAGGTCTCTGAACCTCAGGTCTCACCTGTGTGTAAAGCAGGGATTACAGTCCTGCGGGCTTCTTCAGTTTATCATGGGGATCAGATGATAGAGCACATGCTTACGTACTTTGAGACTGTAGAGCATTTTACAGTGTAAAAGTGTGATCATTTTTCAAAAGGTCATAGACAGAAGCCTTGCATCTCAATAATAAAAATATACCCACAGTTCTTCTAAGTAACTTTAGAGACTCTAAATCAGGGATCCCCAACCTCTGGACTGCAGTCTGGTACTGGTCCACGAGCACACAGCAGGAGGTGAGTGGTGGGCAAAGGAGCAAAGCTTCATTTGCTGCCCCATCACTCACATTACACCTGAACCTCCCCCACTCCCCTCCCACCCCTGTCCTGTCTGTGGACAACTTGTCTTCCATGAAACTGGGTCCCTGGTGCCAAAAAGGTTGGGGGCCACTGCTCTAAATAATTAAAATGTATTTTAATAATGTTTTAAAACAAATGATACATCTACTGCTAGAAAAGGTAAACACTTTAAAAATACTTTAAAAAAATTATAAGCAAAAAGTAAATCACTTTCCATTCCTGTCATTACAAGTTCATCCCCCAGGTGGAGCCCCAGCACCACTGCTGACTGTTCTGTGTGTCAGGAAGAACTTGTGAATATGTGGTCTTCTGGTTTTAAGCACAATGATAGTTGTTCTTTCCATATGTATCTCATTATATTAGTACATACAGTTGTCTCATTCTTTTCATGGCTACATGAAAAAGTGTTATGCTTTTTCCATGTCCTACTCCTTTTTTTCAGTGCTTGTCAATCAGAGTTTATAAATGTAGAGATTACAACCTGATATTGACATCCAAATTTGTTGTGCTCATTTTATGTGTGAAGATGAGAAACCCTTGGCAGGCACTATTAATAGATTTCACAGCCTCTTTGTCACCTTGTTTTTAACTTATCTCCAGGCTTTGAGTCAGTAAAATGATTTTACTTATCAGTTTACCCTAGTGACAAAACGGAATGATCAGAATGAATCAGAATCATCAGAACGCAAGGTATCTACAAGTTGTTTGGCATTAAGTCAAGTCCCACTGAGGGGCTAGTTTCTCCATAGAATAAATACACCCCTGGTTTTTTTAAATTGTGCCTCCACTAGTGATATGTTGTAGCCATGCGTTCCAGGAAACAAACTTACTCAGAAGGACAATGCAGATAGTGGAGTGCTGTTTATTAAAC
>NW_020868247.1:0-31643 GCF_003369695.1 Bos indicus x Bos taurus
AGTTCTTGATTCACATAATGATGAAGCCTAGCATGGATGATTTTAAACATGACCTTACCAGCTTGGGAAATGAGTACAATTGATGGCTGCACATTCTTGGTACTACCCTTCTTGGGAATTAGGATGAGGATTGACCTTTTTCAGTCCTGTGGCCACTGCTGAGTCTTACAGATTTGCCAACATAATGAATGCAAAATCTTGATGGCATCGTCCTTTAGAGATTTGAATATTCTTCTGGAATTCCATTGCGTCCATTAGCTTATTAACAGCAGTGCTTCTTAAGGCCCACTTGACTTTGCACTCCAGAATGTCTGGATCTGGGTGACTACCACGCCATCGTAGTAATCCATTCACTAAGATTTTTTTTTTTTTTTTTTATAGTTCTTTGGTGTATTCTTTCACCTCTTCTTGATCTCTTTAGCATTTACTAGGTCTCTGCCATTTTATCCTTTATTGTGATCATCTTTGGGCAGAATGCTCCCTTGATGTTTCCAGTTTTCCTGAAGACATCTCTAGTCTTTCCCCTTTGTTGTTTTCTTGTGTTATTAAGCTTTGTTTCATTGAGAAGGCCTTCTTATATCTCTCCTACGTATTCTTCAAAGCTCTGTGTTTAATCTGATGTACCTTTCCCTCTCTCCCTTGTTTTTCACCTCTTTTCGTTCTTCTGCTATTCAGAAAGCCTCCTCAGATAACCACTTTGCCTTCTTGCTTTTCTTTTTCTTTGGGATGGTTTTTTTCCACCTCCTGCACAATATTATGTACCTCTGTCAATAGTTCTTCAGGCACACTGTTATCTAGATCTAGTCCCTTGAATCTATTGTTATCTCTACTGCAAATTCGTACAGGATTTGATTTAAGTCATAAATGTCTGTCTAGTGTTTTTCATGGTTTCTTTAGTTTAAGCCTGAATTTTGCTACGGGAGGTTGGTGATCTGAGCCACAGTCAGCTCCCAGTCTTGTTTTGCTCATTGTATATAGCTTCTCCATCTTCCGCTACAAAATGTAATCATTTTGATTTCAGTATTGACCATTTGGTGATGCCCATGTGTAAAGTTGTCTGTGTGTGTTGTTGAAAAGAGTATTTTTTTTTATGACTAGTGCATTCTCTTGGCAGAATTCAGTCAACCTTGCCTGCTTCATTTTGTTCTCCCAGGCCAAACTTGCCTGTTACTCAGGTATATTTTGACTTCTACTTCTGCATTCCAATCTCTGATGATGAATAGAATATCTTTTTAGGTGTTAGTTCTAGGAGGTCTTGAGAAGGCAATGGCACCCCACTCCAGTACTCTTGCCTGGAAAATCTCATGGCAGAGGAGCCTGGTAGCTGCAGTCCATGGGGTCGCTAAGAGTTGGGCATGACGGAGCGACTTCACTTTCACTTTTCACTTTCATGCATTGGAGAAGGAAATGGCAACCCACTCCATGTTCTTGCCTGGAGAATCTCAGGGACAGGGGAGCCTGGTAGGTGCCGTCTATGGGGTTGCACAGAGTTGGACACGACTGAAGCGACTTAGCAGCTAGGAGGTCTTCTAGGTCTTCACAGAACTGATCAACTTCAGCTTTTTCAACTTTGGTAGTAGGGACATAGACTTTGATTACTGTGATGTTGAATGGCTTGCCTTGAAAACAAACTGAGATCATTCTCTCATTTTTGAGGTTGCACCCAAGTACTGTGTTTCAGACTTTTGTTGATTATGAGGGTTACTTTGTGTCTTCTATGGGATTCTTGCCCACAGTAGTAAATATAATGGCTATTTGAATTCAATTCGCCCATTCTCAACCATTTTAGTTTGCTGATTCCTAGGATGTCATTGTTTATTCTTACCATCTCCTGCTTGACCATGTCTGATTTTCCTTTATTCATGGACCTAACATTCAGGTTCCTATACAATACTGTTCTTTGCACCATTTTATTTTACTTTCATCAACAGACACATCAACAACTGAGCATCATATTTGCTTTGGCCAAGCTGCTTCATTCATTCTGGGGCTATTGGTAATTCTTCTCCACTCTTCCCAGTAGCATACTGTAAGCATTAGTAATAATGGGTAATATCTATTGATCTGCTGTAAATTCTACATGTACTGATTTATTTTGTACTCTATCAATGTTATGAGGTACCCACCTTTATAATTATGGTATTATAGTCTGAGAATTTAGGAAGCTAAGGCAGAGTAAGTTTAGTAACTTGCCCAGTTGGCAGAGCTAGGTAGGACTTTGCCCAGGCTGCCTGTCTTTAATCCTCCATTTTTTTTTTTTTTTGCTGTGCTAGTTCTTCATTGCTGCTTGCAGACATTCTCTGCTGCTGCTGCTGCTTAGTCACTTCAGTCATGTCTGACTCTGTGTGACCCCATGGACTGCAGCCTACCAGG
This sequence comes from Bos indicus x Bos taurus, assembly GCF_003369695.1. Classification (NCBI taxonomy): domain Eukaryota; kingdom Metazoa; phylum Chordata; class Mammalia; order Artiodactyla; family Bovidae; genus Bos; species Bos indicus x Bos taurus. The sequence continues at coordinate 2,374 of NW_020868247.1, forward strand.
CTCCTCCATCCATGGGATTTTCCAGGCAACAGTACTGGAGTGGGGTGACATTGCCTTCTCCCAGACTTTCTATAGTTGCAGCAAATGGACTATTGCCGGGAGCCGGCATATTGCATATTGAGTGCATATTGCATATTGCATATTGAGTGCAGCACTTTCCACAGCATCATCTTTCAGGATCTGGAATAGCTCAACTAGAATTCTATCACTGCCGGGAACAGGAGCTCCGCCCATGGCAAAGGTCATGAGGAAGGAGGCTTGGCATACGCAAAGGTGGGATCGAGCCTCAGGAGTCCCCCTGGAAATTCTCAAGCATCTACCCCCAAAACCAGAGTCTGCCTACTTTCTGCTTTGTGCTTTCACATACACCTCTGACTTTACGGGGGTCTGTCCCCCACTACCTCTCTCTGAAAAAAGAGTTAGCTTACAGCTCCAGTTAATAATTCCTGGGTGTGACAGTGTTTAACCTACAAACTCCTTTGGATATCCTCTAGCCTGCCTGAATAGGTTTTTCCGGCCACATGTGATTGTTCAGAGCTTCCCAACTGTGAGAGGCAGGAGATGTTCTAAACGGTCTAAACACAGATTCCTTTGAGTAGTTAAAAGATTGATTAGAAATTGTATTGGTGAAGGGTTTTTCACTTATTGGACCAATGTTTGCTGCTAAGTCTCCATACTCCTTACCTACTGTGTCCTTGGCAGTGTATTGATTGATATAATGGGTGTATAGAAATGTAAGTAGTAGCCTCAATGTTTGTAACCTTGGACCCTTGAGTTAATTCTTTTCTTGATTGAGCCCACTTCACCTTTGCCCTATAGGAATGCAACTCTGTCCAATGCTTTTTTGGAGGCTGGCGCCTGACTTTGGAATAATCACCTTTAGAGAAAAATAAGTTTCTTAAAATGTTAACAGGCCTTCTGGCCAGAAGATGATGTAATTCACCTGAACTTTTGCATATGATAAGTTTGAAAGCCTGGCTTCGATTAGGACCAGGAACTGTTGTCCTGTTCTGCGACCTTCCACCCCTTATCCTCCCATTATCCTCTATGCACTAACTTAAGGTATAAACTACTTTGGAAAATAAAGTGCGGGCCTTGTTCACCGAAACTTGGTCTCCCCATGTCACTCTCTCTCTCAAATTCTGGCTGAGTCTCCATCTGGAGCGCAGAACCCGCCATGCTTGCTAATTATGCCTGGGCTTCTAAGATCCGACCGGGGAGGCCTCAGTGTCTCCTCTCCTTCGGGAGAACGGAAGGACGCCTGCGGCCTACGTAAGTGGTGCAAACTTCTTGTCTTGAAGTTTTATTGGTCTCCCGCGTAAACCAAGCTACTCAGCCTCTTTTCTCCACTGAATTTTCCTACTGAGCTATCCTCATTCTATTACTCTTTATATCCTTAATTAACGTTTAATTAAGCAGTTATTTCCTGATCCTCGCCTACGCCGTCTCTCCTTCGAATACCCTGGATCAGCCGGGGCTTGACCCTGGCAGACTATCTCTTTATTGCAGTGCATGGGCTTCTCATTGCCATGGCTTCCCTTGTTGTGGCTCTTTAGCTCTAGAGACACAGACTTCAGTAGTTGTGACATGCAGGCTCTGTAGTTGAGGCTTGTGGGCTTTAGAATGTGGCCTCAGTAGTTGTGGCACATGGGTTTACTTACTCCATTCCATGTGGGATCTTCCTGAGGCAGGGATCAACCCATGTTCCCTGCATTGGCAGGTGGATTCTTAACCACTGGACCACCAGGGAAGTACCAAGCCTCCAATTTTTTGTTTTAAAAATTTCAAATTACAGGAACATGAAAGGAATAATATGATGAAGACATATACACCTTCACCTGGATTCATCAGCTATTATGTCTTCCTGTTTTTTCTTCCTCTCTTTTAAAAGTCTATATTTGATGAATTGTTTGTAAGTTGAAGAAATGTTTATTTGAAAGTTAGAATCACTTTTTAAAATTTAATTTTGTTTTTAACTTTACAATATTGTATTGGTTTTACCATATATCAATATGAATCCACCACAGGTATACACACGTTCCCCATCCTGAACCCTCCTCCTTCCTCCCTCCCTGTACCATCCCTCTGAGTTGTCCCAGTGCACCAGCCCCAAGCATCCAGTATCCTTCATCAAACCTGGACTGGCGACTCGTTTCATATATGATATTATTCATGTTTCAATGCCATTCTCCCAAATCATCCCACCGTCTCCCTCTCCCACAGAGTCCACAAGACTGTTCTATACATCAGTGTCTCTTTTGCTGTCTCATATTACGGGTTATTGTTACCATCTTTCTGAATTCCATATATATGTGTTAGTATACTGTATTGGTGTTTTTCTTTCTGGCTTAAACATATAAATATATACCTTGTGAGAACAGGACATTCTCTTATATGTCCTAATACAGTTATCTCAATCAATAAATTTAATAGTAATATTACACTGTTATCCAGGATATTTTCAGATTCACTAGTTATAATTCCTAGTTATTTTTGTTTACCCCTTCTACTATCCTTTTTCCCATTTTAATACTTAATTATAACTTGATTTATGATTACACTACAGAAAACCTTTATATTCGTATATTCTCATAGCCATCCCTGATTTATAAATGAAAACAGAGTCTCAGAAAACATCATTTTCTGAAAACATTTCCTCTAACAACACTTTTTCCTCATAAAGTGGATATGGACAAAATCGAAGGAAAGTAGAAAACCAAATTAGTGATGAGATGTCATCCAAGTCAGGGGCAAGTGTGAGTCAGGATGTGTCTTAAGAAAGTCAACCACTTGTACCACAGTCCAAGTCTTACCCTTTAGATTGTGTGTACTTCTCAGGATAATGCTGCATAACAATACCATATTAATTCTAACTCAGAATTCCCCTTTCTTGGGATTGGACTCCATCAATAGCACAATTCAGGTTTACATTCATAGATATGTTCCATCATTTAGGATACCTGAAAATAAAAAAAATGAAAATACTCCTCACTAACCCTTGGTGTGTTATTATCTGACATTATAATGTGTCAGATAACTTATCGGCCATCACTCATCAATCTGTTGGTCTCTTAATTTCAAGTGCATTTTGTCTTTGTTCTTTAAGTATAGCCCGAGTTTGGTTCATGCTCTATAATATTTTTCCAAAGTAAAATATTTATTTAATTGACCCCTACCACCAAACGTACTTTTCAAGTATCTGTGGTAGTCAAAAAATTTGTTTTTCCTCTAATAAGTACAATTTTATGAAGATAGATTAATATAGACATCACCTATATCCATATTCTGGGGGAAATAAGGTGTTGTGTCTTATTTTCATATAATGAGTTTTCATATGAAACTCCGTGAATGAGTTTTCATTCACTGTAAGACATTTATGACACTGAGGAAAATGCATTTGATTGGTCCACTATTTATAGAATTAAACTTGGGAAAGAGTTGTTATCAAAATAGGCTCCAGTTGCCATTGTTTTGAATTTGCATATTGTAAACTTCAACAAATGGTAAAGTGTTGGTAAGATTATATCTTCAGAGAAAAAGACTTACTGTAAATATTTTTAAAGTTTTTCTTTAGTGTACCAACTCCTATGCAAAGTGTACTTTGGGAAACTTGACTCAACCATAAAGATCATTTTAACTTTTCTGTTGAAACCACACTGGGAGAAATGGCTTCATTTTTTGAGAGACTTACTTAACTAATCCCTAGGCAGGGTTTCTGGTGTATATCCTGTAGCAGGGATGGAGGACACTGAGGTCTTTCTGTCCTTAGTTGACTCCACCATCTTTCTCAGTGAATGCTCATTGGAAAGAGCTCTTCCTATCACCCTGGCTGTACATGCAATATGTGTAAGAAGTCCTGAGGACATCAAAGCTCTAATGTCTAAGAGGTTTGTCTACTTTAGTAATAGTTTGCTTAGGAAAAAGTCATTCTTTCTGTACCTACAGGTGCAACTTAAAGAAGCTATTGAAGGTCTTCCTGGTAAAATGAATGCTGAATTAGCAGAATCCGGGTTGAACTTGAGTTCTGGACAGAGACAATTGGTGTGTCTTGCTAGGGCTATCCTCAGAGAAATCGGATATTGATTATTGACAAAGCCACATCGAATGTGGATCCAAGGTATGGAGCTGAGACCGGGAAACCTTGAATCTGACTTGTCAGTGTGGTAAATGGAAAACATTTAGTGATGCTTAGAAATGTTTCTAAGTGCTCTCTTAGTCCAATGGATATCTTTTGATAATATCAATTCCAGAAAACAAAGGAAAAAACCAAGACATTTTGTATGGCATTAATGTTGTTATGAGGCATCCTGAGAGAGCTATATTCCTAAATCCAGCTCCTTATAGTTTCAAGCAATTTTGAGGGAAGATTATTTTCCATCATTTTATGAAAAAGAGTAAATTTCTAAATAGATTTTTATGCTTAGTTTTTTAGGAACAAGATTATATGTTAACATACTGATTTTTAGAAACATTATAAAAATATCATATATTTTTAAGTCTTAAGTCTGCTTGTCATGTCTTTACTGAACTATATTAACTTTTTTTAAATATAGAACTGATGAGTTAATACAAAAAACAATTCATGAGAAATTTTCCCAGTGCACTGTGCTAACCATCACACACAGTTTGAGCAACGTCATTGACTGTACACGGATAATGGTAAGACCCTACCATTTTAGCTTTTTTCATTTATGTTAAGTTTTTCAGCATATCCATCCTTGTAAAACTTGATAGGAACCTCCAGTAATTTAATTTTCTCTTAGTTTCTCCTCTCATTCCTGAAAATTGTTGTTGTTCAGTCGCTCAGTTGTGTCCGACTCTTTGCGACCCCCTGGACTTTGGCATGCCAGGCCTCTCTTTCCTTCACTATATCCCATAGTTTGTTCAAATTCATGTCCATTGAGTCAGTAATTCCATCCAAACATCACATCCTCTGTCATCCCCTCCTCCTCCTGCCTTCAACTTTCCCAGCATCAGTGTCTTTTCCAATGAGTAGGCTCCTCACATCAGGTGGTCAATCTATTGGAGCTTAAACTTCAGCAGCAGTCATTCCAATGAATATTCAGGGTTAATTTCCTTTAGGATTGACTGGTTTTATCTTCTTGAAGTCCAAGGGACTCTAAAGAGTCTTCTCTAATACCACAGTTCAAAAGCATCAATTCTTCAGCACTCTGCTTTATTTATGGTCCAATTCTCACATCTGTATTTGACTACTGGTAAAACCATATATTTGACTATATGGACCTTTGTCGGTAAAGTAATGTCTCTGCTTTTTAATATGCTGTCTAGGTTGGTCATAGCTTTTCTTCCAAGGAGCAAGTGTCTTTTAATTTCATGACTGCAGTCATGGTCTGCAGTGATTTTGGAGCCCAAGAAAATAAAAGCTGTCACTATGTCCATTGTTTCTCTGTCTATTTGCTGTGACGTGTAGGATTGGATGCCATGATCTTAGTCTTTTGAATGTTGAGTTTTAAGCCAGCTTTTTCACTCTTCTCTTTCACCTTCATCCAGAGGTTTTCAGTTCCTCTTTGCTTTCTGCTATAAGGGTGGTGTCATCTGTGTCATATCTGTGGTTATTGATATTTCTCCCAGCAATCTTGATTCCAGCTTGTGCTTCATGCAGCCCAGCATTTTGCATGATGTTCTCTGGATATAAGTTAAATAAGTAGGGTGACAATATACAGCCTTGACATGCTTCTTTCCCAATTTTGAACCTTATTAGTACTGTTTGCTTTAGAAATACAGACATACCTTGTTTTATTGCACTTCCCAGAACTGCATTTTTTACAACTTGAGAGCTTATCATGACCCTGCTTCGAAGTCTATGGGCATCATTTTCCCAACAGTGTTTGCTCATTCCATGTCTCTGTCTCACCTTTTGGTAATTCTCACTATATGTCAAACTTTTCCACAATCGTTATAGCTGCTCTATAATTCTAGTTACTGTATAATTTCACAAACTATGGAAAATTCTTAAAGAGATAGGAATACCAGACCACCTTACCTTCCTCATGAGAAATCTGTATGCACGTCAAAAAGCAACAGTTAGAACTGGACATGGAACAACAGACTGGTTCCAAATTGGGAACGGAGTATGTCAAGGCTGTATATTGTCACCCTGCTTATTTAACTTATATGCAGAGTACATCATGAGAAATGCCAGGCTGGATGAATCACAAGCTGGAATCAAGATTGCCAGGAGAAATATCGATAACCTCAGATATGCAGATGACACCACACTTATGGCAGAAAGTGAAGAACTAAAAAGCCTCTTGATGAAAGTGAAAAAGGAGAGTGAAAAAGTTGGCTTAAAGCTCAACATTCAGAAAATTAAGATCATGGCATCTGATCCCATCACTTCATGGCAAATAGATGGGGAAGAGTGGAAACAGTAATAGAATTGTTGGGCTCCAAAATCACTGCAGATGGTGATTGCAGCCATGAAATTAAAAGATGCTTGCTCCTTGGAAGGAAAGTTATGACCAACCTAGACAGCATATTAAAAAACAGAGACATCACTTTACCAACAAAGATCTATCTAGTCAAATTATGGTTTTCCAGTAGTCATATATGGATGTGAAAGTTGGACTATAAAGAAAGCAGAGTGCTGAAGAATGGATGCTTTTGAACTATGGTGTTGGAGAAGACTCTTGAGAGTCCCCAGGACTGCAAGGAGATCCAACCAATCCATCCTAAAGGAAATCAGTCATGAATATTAGTTGGAAGGACTGATGCTGAAGCTGAAACTCCCCACCTGATGTGAAGAACTGACTCATTGGAAAAGACCCTGATACTGGGAAAGATTGAAGGTGGAGGGAGAAGGAGATGACAGAGGATGCGATAGTTGGATGGCATGACCAAGTCAATGGACATGAATTTGAGTAAACTCTGGGACTTGGTGATGGTCAGGGAGGGCTGGCGTGCTGCAGTCCATGGGGTTGAAAAGAGTTGGACACAACTGAGTGACTGAACTGAGACAGATTCAGGTATTTTTGAACTCTTTAGAGAAAGCTGCCCTTAGCAATGATTCACAGTAGTAAACAAAAGATTAACAGGAAAATGGCCTTTATGCCACTTAATAAATGTTTCCAGTTAAATACAAAGGATGAAATTAGCTGCAGTATCTGGATGTGGAAAAACAATCCATGTCTTGTTTAGAGTTCCAGCATATTCTCTTCTTTTTTAAAAAAATTAATCTTATTTATTAATTTTTCCCTGTGCTGGGTCTTCCTTGCTGTGTGGTCTTTTCTCTAGTTGCAGTGAGTGGGAGCTACTCTTCATTGCAGTATGCAGTCTTCTCATTGCATGGCTTCTCTTGCTGCAGAACACAGGCTCTATGTATGTGGGACCAGTAGTTGTGGCTCCCAGGTTCCAGAGCATAGGCTCTATAGTTATGGAGCATGGTCTTAGTTGTTCTGTGACATGTGGGATCTTCCTGGACCATGGATCAAACTCATGACTCCTGCAATGGCAGGCAGATTCTTTTACCACTGAGCCACCAGGGAAGCCCATCCAGCATATTCTCTTAAGATACATTTACTCTAAATATGACCTAAATGAATTAAATATCACTGAACATCAAAACTATTTTTAAATTTGTATCACCTTTTTCCCCTCCAGAACCATTAACCACAGTCACTAATACGCAGAAAGAGTTGAGAGCCCCTTCCTCTCCCTTTCAGTTTCAAATTAGCAGACTTACTAATGAGCAATAAAAGGGGTAAAAGGCAGGAAGCTGAGAAAAGAAAGGGGAAGAAAGATAGTTTGTGAAAACAGATTCAGATCCTAGGCAGTTCAGGTTGGGCTGGCCCTGTGTGCTCTGCAGGCTGTAATCACAGGAATTTGAAGCTCAATTTCTTACTTGCTTCTTTAGTCTTGTCCAAAGAGAAAACTGGTTTTTATAAATTTCTTCTGTGCAGAGCAGTCCTGCAAAAGCTGCTTATGTACCAGATCTTTTTACCAGGCTTTCACTCGGAAAAGTAAACTACACCACATCCAACTTCATGAAGCATCCCAACCTCTCAGATAAGGGATTCTGCTCCTCTTAGCAGCTGACATAATCCAGGACCCTAAAGAAGTCCCAGAAGCACTTACTCTTTTCCTCAAATATTGCTTGAATTTCCAAATCAACTTGGCCATTAATTTGTTGTCAGGGCACTGCCCTTTCATTTATATGACATCAACCTACTTTTTAGATAAATGGACTTTGATTTTCTTGAATCAAGTTATTTTCCAACTCAATGTATCTGTATAAATTGCTTGAAAGCTCAGAGCCTGAGAGCTAAAAGCAGTAGGTAAAGATAACAACACCAAATGCTCTGGGCAGAATGTAAGATGCTACAGAGTGCCAGTAATCCTAGTCTAAAACTTTTGTTTTCTTCCTTTCCTATAATATTATAATATTAAATGGTTGGCTTAGGCCTTTGCCTAGTAAAACAAGGTAATCGAGCCATTTAAACACCAGCCAGTCATACCATCTAAACAGATTCTCTCTATTCTCCCTGTGCTGCCTCTTTTTGAAATACTGTCTGAGTTATAATATGTTCCTGGGAGACATTGTGTGCTAATGGCTTTCTTTCTGCTGTTCAACAGGTTTTGGATTCAGGGAGACTTAAAGAATATGATAACCCATATGGTTTGCTGCAAAATAAAGACAAACTATTTTATAAGATGGTACAACAACTGGGTGAGACCGAGGCTGCTGCCCTCACTGAAAGGGCAAAACAGGTGAGCCTGCTGTGGGAAGTTGTAATTAAAGTTCATCTCCAGGGTTCACCCTTCACATGAGTTCCACCAGGGGTCTGATAACAAGCACTCTGTGCCCTTATAAGCCTCCAGAGAGGAAGCTTCATGACTGGGTCTTAACAACACATGGCAGATAGAAGGCAGGTCTGCTGAGAATCTGCAGCAGTGCTGTGAGTGGGGTCGGGATATGTGCTCTTCTGTGTGACCACACCTGTGCCTGAGAGAGAGATGTCAAATTGGACTTTCCACATTTTGGACCCTGGATTCAGATTCTAGAGAGAACAGAACACCCATTTTGCAGACCCTTTACGTTTATTCTGATTGCTGACAAAGAATATCCAGGAAATTTGAGAGTTTAAGGAAAATTTTGGAATATTTTGGTTCTAGGAAGACTTTACAGGGAAAGGTGTAGGCCTGTTCTGTTTTCTAATCTGTAAAGAAAATGCCAACCCAATACTGTCAATTTCTCCCTAATTCCTTGTTGTTTAGAATTAGGTCCATTTGCCTCCCATGCTTCCTCTACCTTCTAGAAGATGTAACTGTCTTCAGGACAAATCAAGAACTTACAATAGCTTCACACTGTAGTCTGAATGATGCTTGAAGGTTTACAAAGCACTTTCACAGAGATGAGGTGTATGAAGCACTAAGCTCTGTGCATGGGTAACATTCAGGTCACATGACATCTTCCTAAAAATGATGAGGTGGTAACTGATGTCTGGTTTAGGAGACTTAGCCATTGTCATACAGCCATCTGTAATTTGAAACAAGGTGGGAGTGGGAATAGGGTTGATGAGAAGATGGAGGGAGAGAAGGGAGGTCTGGTGTTCTTGCCCCTTATCATTCATGGCTTGGGATGGGATGAGGCTTCCAGCTGCCTGTGGTGAGGTTTCCCATTGAAAATTTATCTCTGTTAGATTATGGATATATTTTCCCTTCTTCATACTTTTCTGCATTTCCTAGATTTCATTTGTAAGTAGAAGAAGTTTACTAAATATTTCTTAAAGAAAACATGTCCCAATATCTTAAGTACTTCTATATGAAAGCTTTATATGAATTGTTGTCTAAGTTCCCTCTACCAGTGTCTCATCTCAGTCCTCCTTAGAAAGGAGGAAATGCCGAGCAGGACCTTCCACTGTTCACAGGTAGGAAATTGCCTGGGTCGCAGAGCTGGCTGAAGAGGTGGCAGAGTTAGAGTTCATACTTAGGCTTAGGGACAAGGAAGTCTGTGTTCTGAACTTTTCATAAGTACTTATATTGTGTGCAAATGTTGAGAAGCTGAACAAAGAACTCTGTATTTTTCTGCCTGAAATTCACAAAGTGCTTTCATCTACTAGAGTATCTCCTAGTCAGAGCTTCCCTCCTGAGACCAAGAGACCCAGGAACCTCCCAAACCCTTTTGATCTTTTGACCTTATGCTTTTCGCATCAAAAATAGTTGTACCCACCTATGTGTCAAAGTCTTCATTTAGAAACTATATTATCATTATATATTATTAAGACATTGAGTAATGAGAAATAGATCACAGAACTTTAGATAGGTCCATATATCATAAGATAATAGGATTCAACACCCTCACTTTATAGGTGAGGAAACTAAGGCCCTTTAGAAGGAAGGTTCAGTTCAGTTCAGTCGCTCAGTCGTGTCCAGCTCTTTGTGATCGCATGAATTGCAGCACACCGGGCCTCCCTGTCCATCACCAACTCCCGGAGTTCACTCAGACTCACGTCCATTGAGTTGGTGATGCCATCCAGCCATCTCATCCTCTGTCGTCCCCTTCTCCTCCTGCCACCAATCCCTCCCAGCATCAGGGTCTTTTCCAATGAGTCAACGCTTCGCATGAGGTGGCCAAAGTACTGGAGATTCAGCTTTAGCATCATTCCTTCCAAAGAACACCCAGAGCTGATCTCCTTTAGTATGGACTGGTTGGATCTCCTTGCAGTCCAAGGGACTCTCAAGAGTCTTCTCCAACACCACAGTTCAAAAGCATCAATTCTTTGGCACTCAGCTTTCTTCACAGTCCAACTCTCACATCCATACATGACCACTGGAAAAACCATAGCCTTGACTAGACGGACATTTGTTGGCAAAGTAATATCTCTGCTTTTCAATATGCTATCTAGGTTGGTCATAACTTTCCTTCCAAGGAGTAAGCGTCTTTTAATTTCATGGCTGCAATCACCATCTACAGTGATTTTGGAGCCCCAAAAAATAAAGTCTGACACTGCTTCCACTGTTTCCCCATCTATTTTCCATGAAGTGATGGGACCAGATGCCATGATCTTCATTTTCTGAATGTTGAGCTTTAAGCCAACTTTTTCACTCTCCTCTTTCACTTTCATCAAGAGGCTTTTTAGTTCCTCTTCACTTTCTTCCATAAGGGTGGTGTCATCTGCAAATCTGAGGATATTGATATTTCTCCCCGCAATCTTGATTCCAGCTTGTGCTTCTTCCAGCCCAGCATTTCTCAGGATGTACTCTGCATATAAGTTAAATAAGCAGGGTGACAATATACAGCCTTGACGGACTCCTTTTCCTATTTGGAACCAGTCTGTTGTTCCATGTCCAGTTCTAACTGTTGCTTCCTGACCTGCATGCAGGTTTCTCAAGAGGCAGGTCAGGTGGTCTGGTATTCCCATCTCTGTAAGAATTTTCCACAGTTTCCCTATGTATATAACTAGTGTTAAGCTGGTTTGCAGCAGATACAGAATTAGAAATCTGTTCTTTCAGTGAATGTTTTAAGTCTAGTGTAACATACATATGGAAGCAGACATAGGTCACAGAGTTAGAAATCTTGTGATTCCTGTCTAGTAATCCTGCACCTACTCTAACGATATTAATGGTAAGTTACATTTGTATAGTTCTTTATCATTTCTTCTACATCGTTCTCACATATATGATTTCACTTAATCTCATGATGGTCCATTTTTATTCATGTCATGGATGAGGAGATTGGGTCCAGGGCTCACCTAAGGTCACAGAGCTGATCCAGGGTGCACAAAGCGGGAATTGCTGGGGGAGGCTGAGTGCCACCTTAAGTACTATGTTCTGTGTTGAGTCTGAGAACACTGCTCCTTTCACATAGTAGCCAAGGTGGGGCCATCACCCAAGTTCACAGAGTGCAGAACCTCACTTTTGGATTTCAGTCCTACACCTGGGTCAGGTCACCTCTTCAGAAATCCATTTCTTGATTCCCATTCCAGTGGAATATTTTCTTGGCATTATTTCTGCATACTCTGCATCCTTTTAGGTAAGCTGTCAGATTATCAATTTTTTGAATGTGCAAGCATCAGATACCAATGCATTGTTCAGAGTTATAACACTGGAAGCATTAGCCTAAATCAGCAAGTTTTTACTCTATATATGCCGTCTTCTCTCTGTGTCTCACATGGTCTTCCTTCTGTGTGCCTGTGTCCTGATCTCCTCTTCTTATAAGAGCTCCAGTCTGTTAGGTTAGGACCCACCTGTATGACTTCATTTTAACTTTATTGCCTCTTTAAATACCCTGTCTCCAAATACAGTCACATTCTGAGGTACTAGGGGGTTTAGGACTTCAACATGTAAAAATTGGAGGGGACACAGTTCACCTCAAAGTATGAATGCCTATCGTCCATTCTGTTCTGTGATGAAGCAAATCTGGTTGAGGTTTTCTGAAGTTTCTTTGTTCCCAGTGTGTAACAGAGGTGTCAATTTGTCTATTCAGGAAATCACCTAATAGAGTCCAGAAGTTATAAAATCCTCATATTCTAGCTCGAGGAGCCTGGACCAGTTTGAATAGATGGAGGAGGCACTTAGCATCCATGTGGCCTTGTGTCCCCAGGTCTCTGAACCTCAGGTCTTCACCTGTGTGTAAAGCAGGGATTACAGTCCTGCAGGCTTCTTCAGTTTATCATGGGGATCAGATGATAGAGCACATGCTTACGTACTTTGAGACTGTAGAGCATTTTACAGTGTAAAAGTGTGATCATTTTTCAAAAGGTCATAGACAGAAGCCTTGCATCTCAATAATAAAAAATATACCCACAGTTCTTCTAAGTAACTTTAGAGACTCTAAATCAGGGATCCCCAACCTCTGGACTGCAGTCTGGTGCTGGTCCATGGGCACACAGCAGGAGGTGAGTGGTGGGCAAAGGAGCAAAGCTTCATTTGCTGCCCCATCACTCACATTACACCTGAACCTCCCCCACTCCCCTCCCACCCCTGTCCTGTCTGTGGACAACTTGTCTTCCATGAAACTGGGTCCCTGGTGCCAAAAAGGTTGGGGGCCACTACTCTAAATAATTAAAATGTATTTTAATAATGTTTTAAAACAAATGATACATCTACTGCTAGAAAAGGTAAACACTTTAAAAAATACTTTTAAAAAAATTATAAGCAAAAAGTAAATCACTTTCCATTCCTGTCATTACAAGTTCATCCCCAGGTGGAGCCCCAGCACCACTGCTGACTGTTCTGTGTGTCAGGAAGAACTTGTGAATATGTGGTCTTCTGGTTTTTAAGCACCAATGATAGTTGTTCTTTCCATATTGTATCTCATTATATTAGTACATACAGTTGTCTCATTCTTTTTCATGGCTACATGAAAAAGTGTTATGCTTTTTCCATGTCCTACTCCTTATTTTCAGTGCTTGTCAATCAGAGTTTATAAAATGTAGAGATTACAACCTGATATTGACATCCAAATTTGTTGTGCTCATTTTATGTGTGAAGATGAGAAACCCTTGGCAGGCACTATTAATAGATTTCACAGCCTCTTTGTCACCTTGTTTTTAACTTATCTCCAGGCTTTGAGTCAGTAAAATGATTTTACTTATCAGTTTACCCTAGTGACAAAACGGAATGATCAGAATGAATCAGAATCATCAGAACGCAAGTGTATCTACAAGTTGTTTGGCATTAAGTCAAGTCCCACTGAGGGAGGCTAGTTTCTCCATAGAATAAATACACCCCTGGTTTTTTAAATTGTGCCTCCACTAGTGATATGTTGTAGCCATGCGTTCCAGGAAACAAACTTACTCAGAAGGACAATGCAGATAGTGGAGTGCTGTTTATTAAACCGGCGGGCCCAAGGGAGAGTCTTCTCTTAGCCAAGGACCCCAACCAGTTTTTGTGAAAACCTTATATATCCTAAGCATTCGAGCCCAAACCCACCTCTCCAAAATTCCCTGAAACTAGTCTGAACAAAAGAAAAAGAAAGATACAATCAAAGTTAACCCATGATTCATAAGCCTTAAGCCTAGGTAGTTAAACAGTGAACAGTTATCAATAGGCTTGTGGTTATACCCCAATAAGCATAATAGAATGTATGATTCTATTCGGTCACACAGATAATTAGGGTATTCTTTTAGGCGATGTAGAGCCCTGGGGCTCTTCCTTCTGGGGACCTGGTTTTCCAGTTGGTATGTTGTTTCCATAGATACTGGGCATATAGCTCAAAGTCCACAGTTCGGCCCAAGATGGAGTCCTGCTTTCAAGATAGAGCCTGTTCTGTCTCCTCCTTCAGTATGATTTGCTTCACATGAAGAAATTAACCTAGAAATGTGTTGCCTTTGAAGGACTTTAAAATTCTTAACCATGTTGTTTTTGTCTTTTTCCCCCCTTAGGTGCACACTGAAAGGAAATAGCCAGATATTACAGTGACCGTGTGATTATAATATTTCCAGTGGACAGCCCTCAGCCTCCACAATTTTTGAGTCAATGTTCTGTTTCTACCATGAGTTCATGTCTATTCCAAAGGCATTTTTCCAATAGGTTTTTGCACTGCATAAATTATATTATACATTTTTTTATACCAGCAACAACTATTTACATATTCCAATATGTTAATCTATAATTTTTTCCTCCAACTTCACGCAGTGATTTCAAGCTCTTGCAAAATGATTTATTATGTTTATTTATATGTTAAACTATTTTCTTTCTTATCCAAATCAGAGGTTGCAGGCCATCAATAAAAGCTGTCTCCCAGGTTTTGTGTCTTGAGAGATGCCAGAGCCAAACTGATTTTCTAAGATTTGAGACAAAGTTGTCACAGACTATTTTTTTTACTGTTCCCAGAATTACGTACTACTTTCCAATTACATCAGGGATTCTGTTTACTTGAAGACTGTGGGAAGTTGCCGTTTTGTGTAACCACTTCCTTTAACAGACCTACTGTCCATTTTGCCACTCAAAGACCTCTAGTTAAAATACTACAGAAAAAACTAATAGGAAAAACATACCTGTAGTTTAAATGACATTATAGAAGAGAGGGTATCACCCTCCAAAAAGAAATATGTTTAAAATACAGAGGGACAATATTATGTGTTCTTCTCCTGTGTCTCCTGCATTGCAGGCAGATGCTTTACTGCTGAGCCATTGGGGAAGTCCTCTAAAAGAGAAGGAAGAGAAAATATGTTTTATCAAAGTAGGAACACTTCCAGGGTATTGCTAATGAAGGACAGCCATGTTCTAGACTGTCTTCTAGATAGAAGATTTTATTTTTTACATTTTCTAAAAATTGTGGTAAAGTATATATAGCATGAAATTTACCATATAGCCATTTTTGATCACACAGTTCAGTGGTATTAATCACATTCACAGTGTTGTGCAGCCACATTGTCTGGGTAACTTTTGGTAATTATGTGCTTCCTATTCAGTGTGTTATTTCTGCAGAGTCATTTTGGTAAGTTTCATTTTTCTAGGAGTGGATCTGTTTCCTGTGAGTTTTGAGCTTGATTGGCATAAATGTATTCACAATACCTTATATATTTAAACTGTAGCATCTCTGTGTTCTTCGGGCTTTTTAATTTTCTTTGAGCCTTCTCATTTTATTAACAACCTTGCATAACTTTTTTCCTGTTTTCAAAGAATCAGCTTTGTGCTTGATTGATGCTTTCTGTTTTGTTTTTCTTTCCCTAGCTCATCGTTTCATTCTTTCCTTCAACTTTTCCTTTACTTTCAGAATTTTTTCTCTAAATTCTTAAATTGGAAACAGATTAATAACACCATTATTTTTCTAATATAAGGATATAAAGCCAACATATTTTTCTGAGATCCACTTTAGCTGCAACCTGCAAGTTTTGATACTTACCACCAATCACTAGCCATAGTATTATGTATTTTCTAATTCCTAATTTAATTAACTATATCTTTTACCTATGAGTTATTCAGAAGTATAATGTTCTCTAAATTTTAAATGCTAATGAATTTTTTCTATTAGAATGAATTATGTCAAACTGCTAACATTCAGTCTTTTTATAAGCTATAAAATGGCACTTTCATATATTCCAACATAATAGTTTTCTTTTATTACTATATAACTTAATTTCATTTTGGTCAGACAATGTTAGATTGTGGATTTTAAACCAAAGGTAACCACATACACACAAAAGTCCTTATTTCTACCATTTTGTGTTTTATTTGGGGGTTTTAAAATGTTATAAATATGTGTGTAATCAGTAATTTTCAAATAAAATCCTCCCTGAGTACTGGAATGTTTTCTGATACGTGTTGCGTGCTGGTTCTCTGACATGCTTACTCGGATGGAGTTTAGTGCTGGGATGTGTATCAGGGGTGCCCTTGGGGTCAACACTGTGGAATCAAGAGGGAAGAAACAGGGTAGGGCAGAGGGAAGGATCAAGCTGCATCACTGGCCAGATGACCTGAGCTGACCCCGTGTGGATCTGGAGTGATGATGGCCCTTCAGGGTTGTCCTGACACGTCCACTGGCCAGGACTTTATACCTCTCCTGGATGGATCATCGTACGTAGGCTGCCCCTAGAGGGGCTGGTGGTTTAATGTTGCCCACTGGCAGCACTTACAGCAGTTGGACAACAAGTCCTTGAAGGGAGGTCAGGACAGCACGTCTCCATGTTCCCCCCACAGTATGTATCACAGCTCCAGAGGTGATGAGGGTGTACTGTGGGGGAAATTCTTGACTGATGTGTAAGTCAAAATGGTGACTTAGTGATTCTCCTCACTACCTTCTGGTATAAAAAACAGGGGAGAAGGTCCATGTAGGACAGAAATCCTCATTTTCAAGGGTTAGCCCAGTTTTCACCTCTTCTAAGAAGTCACCTTAAGATCAGTCATCATCCCAGGTAACTCGTACTTCTGTAATACCCTGAGCACCTCTCATGTGTTAAACTGAACCATGCTTGGTTAGTGTCCCATTGTCACCATCCTGAGATACTTTATTTGTAAACAAGGACCCTGTTCTTTCCACTGTGCACTGGGCCATCTAAATCATGGAGTCTGCCCTGTCTGTGAGTGTTCACACATGGTCTGTTTCCTCACTAAATCAAGTGAGAAAAAGACTTGGAATTGTGCCCTAGTCACTTTTTAATTACATCTTCCAGCACAGTGTCTGTCACACAGGGGTTGCTCAGTAAATATTTACTGGATGAATAAATGATGACTGAGAACAAACTTTCCTTCTAAACATTATAATTTTGAAATTTTAAGAGGTAGCCTGGGATAAGAGAAAGCCCTGGTTTTGGAGTCAGCCACACTGTTATGCCTGTCAGGTCTTTCTCTACTCCTCACTAGCAGTGTGGGTGCCCAAAGAATGTACTGTCCAGAGTGGGACACTTGAGAGTGAAAGGAAAATGATAACCAGCCAAGGTTCCAAGACAATAAACTGGCACCATCCTTAACAAAATGGGCTCTGGACACACCCTACAGTCATGTAACCATAGTTACATGCTTGGGTAAGTGTCTTACCCATTGAAATCTCAGCTTCTTTGAGAAATTAATCTAATTCCTGCTCTTGAACAGTTGCTTTGGTTGGGATGATGGATGGACCAAGAGCATCCAAAGACACAGGGTGGAATCATTGACCTTGGTGATTCCTAATCACCAAGAGAGGAGAGCAGGATGGGCATGGATGAAGGAGGTTTGTAGACTGTAGAAGATGTATTTGAGGAGGTCCTCATCTGATGGCCTAAACCAAACTGCTCTTCCTTCACATGTAGTTAAAATGACACAAGCACACAGGAAGGAGCACAAGTTCTGGAGTCAGCCTTCCAGGGACAAATACTGGCTCCTCTGGGCACTGACTGGGTTTGGATACATATTCTGCTACCTGTTAATCATGGGCTCTTAAGGTTGAGAAGTGCACCATGCTTCAGGGTCTTTATCTGAAGGTTGTGGTGGGGATAGTACAATTCTCAGAGCCCTGTTGCAAAGATTAACTATGACAGTGATGCTCCAGTGGGGTCTGTGCACTAGTGCCATGAACTCTTTGCAAATAGGTCTTAAAGAAGTACAGGAAATTTAATAAAGCTGGAAACTCATAGCCATCAGCTATTGCTGTGACAGCCACACTCAGGATGGGTGGAATCCTGAACAGCCCAGAAACCAGTGTGTGTGTTGCACTTTCAGGGAGAGGGGCACAAGGCTGAGCTACACATAGCCATGCTCAGTGGATCAGTGATTAGATGGCAGTGGGCTGAAAATGTAAAATTAAATAAAACTCCTTCTTAACCCCAGATAGGTGAGAAACACTGCTTTTGAACATGCTTAATGTGTGATTAGCTGTCAATCAGTACTACCCTCTCTAGTGCTACCTTCTTTATTAATTGTTACCATCATATTTATGTTTAAAATAGGAACATATAAGCTTTCAAAAGGCCCTATTATACATTATCCATATATTTAATAGAATTTAAAAGTTAGAAATAATTAGATTACTGTTCAAGTTTAGAGTTTTTTTTTTTTTTTTTAAGTCTAAAAACAATACTATGCATATATTGATACTGATTCTACTCTCTAATCAGCAGCATGGGCCCAATGTTGAGGAAGGTCTCTGGAAACACAACTGGCCACTTTAAAATCCTCCAGAGGTTTGTTTTTGTTTTTGTTTTTTCAATGCACAAGTTTTTATGTGGAAGCTGTTAATTTTCCTTTAAAGATAGAAAGAATATGGATTAATTGAAATTTTGCTTTTTAAACCTAATTTTCCAAAGAAATTTTTTTTTCATAAACTAAAACAACAATGGGTTGAAAGCTGGGAGAAATATATATATATTCTAACTTAGAACTAAAACAATAACATTACCAGAAGGAATAAGATGCCCCAGCCCTATGAGACCTCCATCTATACACCAGGCCCATCAGACTTGCCTTAGGAGTCAAATTGGGATTGTGTGATATTTTAAAACCAAGGTTAAGACTTAGACACACTAAGAATGCTTTACACAAAGCTTACATTGGATGGTTCCAACTAAATACACTCTTTCATTCAGTAATCATGCTCACAATTATCCATCCCAATAGTTGGAGGCTTTGGGTATTCCAAACCAGTGTTTGATCCAATGGTTAATCATATTTAAATTTGGATGGCATTATTGGAAAAAATATTTTTTAATTAAATTTTGCAGACTACCTAGAAAAGCAATGAGTCTCTAAGATGGAGTTTATATCACATTAGAAGTGTTGTAAGTAAGTAGCAAAAGAGGATTGAGGGTTTTTAAACCCTAAATTTTACAACACTAAAATTTTTAAAAATCCATGAGTATTTTTTTTTATTTTATTTTTAAACTTTAAAATATTGTATTAGTTTTGCCAAATATTGAAATGAATCCACCACAGGTATACATGTGTTCCCCATCCTGAACCCTCCACCCTTCTCCCTCCCCATACCATCTCTCTGGGTCGTCCCAGTGCACCAGCCCCAAGCATCCAGTATCGTGCATCGAACCTGGACTGGCGACTCATTTCATATATGATATTATACATGTTTCAATGCCATTCTCCCAAATCTTCCCACCCTCTCGCTCTCCCACAGAGTCCATAAGACGGTTCTATACTGATTCTGATAAGATATAAAAATTGAAAGGGAAAGTTCTTTTTGCAATAGAATGCGAACTCACAAATGTAGAAATATTGACACAATAGCACCATATAGCAGCCATCGTTGTTATAAATAATTCAGACAAAATTCATCATTAGCTGAATTGGTGGTGAATATTTGGCGAGTTGGGGAAGACATGGAATTTTCATAGACTCAAAGTATCTTCCCAGATTAATTCTTTAGAGAAGGATTGTATTTTTAAATTGGAAAAAATCTGGTAGACTCCAGGCTAAGCAAATGACCAGAGTTAATGTTACTAATAATGAACCTACTGACACCTTTGGCTTTTTTTTTTTTCCTTGTTTCTTTAAAAATGTATTTCATTGAAGTATAGTTGATTTACAATGTTGTGGTAATTTCTTCTGAGATTCAGTTTACATATCAGTTCAGTTCAGTTCAGTTCAGTTGCTCAGTCATGTCCAACTCTTTGCAACCCCATGAATTCCAGCACACCAGTCCTCCCTGTCCATCACCAACTTTCAGAGTTCACCCAAACTCATGTCCATTGAGTCGGTGATGTCATCCAGCCATCTCATCCTCTGTCATCCCCTTCTCCTCCTGCCCTCAATCCCTCCCAGCATCAGAGTCTTTTCCAATGAGTCAACTCTTTGCATGAGGCCAAAGTATTGGAGTTTCAGCTTTAGCATCAGTCCTTCCAAAGAACACCCAGGGCTGATCTCCTTTAGAATGGACTGGTTGGATCTCCTTGCAGTCCAAGGGACTCTCAAGAGTCTTCTCCAACACCACAGGTCAAAAGCATCAATTCTTCGGCACTCAGCTTTCTTCACAGTCCAACTTTCACATCCATACATGACCACTGGAAAAACCATAGCCTGATTAGATGGACCTTTGTTGGCAAAGTAATGTCTCTGCTTTTGAATATGCTGTCTAGGTTGGTCATAACTTTTCTTCCAAGGAGTAAGCATCTTTTAATTTCATGGCTGCAATCACCATCTGCATACATAGGTTCTTTTTCATTTTTTTCTGTTATGATGTATGACAGGATATTGACTATAGTTCCCTGTGCTATGATGTAGGACCTTGTTGTTTATCCATTCTAGATATAAATAGTTTGCATCTGCTAATCCAGAACTCCCAATCTATCTCTCTCCTACATGTCCTCCCCCTTGGCAACCACAAATCTGTTCTCTATTTCTGTGAGTCTGTTTCTGTTTCATAGATAAGTTCATTGCTGATCCTCATGGCTTTTGATGTGTAAGATAATGGCAACAGTATATTGTTTCTGGTTTTCTTGCCTGCCACCCATCCCCCAGGCCCCATGAAGAAGAAGAAAGAATTTGTTGTTGTTGTTGTTGTTCAGTCACTGTCATGTCCGACTCTTTGCGACCCCGTGGACTGCAGTAAGCCAGACTCCTCTGTCCTTCACTATCTTCTGGAGTTTGATCAGACTTATGTCCATTGTGGTGGTGATGCTATCTCATCCTCTGCCACCGTTTTTTTTTTTTTTTTTCTCTCAGCCTTCAGTCTTTTCCAGCATCAGAGTCTTTCCCAATGAGTTGGCTCTATGCATGAGGTGGCCAAAGTATTTGGCCTTCAGCTTTAGCATCAGTCCTTCCAATGAATTATTGTTCAGTCACTACCCCTGCACTGTAGCATGCCAGGCTCCTCTGTCCTCTACTATCTCCTCAAATACATGTCCATTGAGTTGGTGATGCTATATAGCCATTTCATCCTCTGTTACTCCCTTATCCTTTCTCCTTCCATCTTTCCCAGCACTGGGGTCATTTCTGATGAGTCAGCTCTTTGCATCAGGTGGCCAAAGTATTGGAGCTTCAGCTTCAAGATCAGTTCTTCCAATGAATATTCAGGGTTGATTTCCTTTAGGATTGACTGGTTGGTTCTCCTTGCAGTCCAAGGGACTCTCAAGAGTCTTCTCCAACACCACAGTTCAAAAGCATCAATTCTTTGGTGATAAGCCTTTTTTATGGTCTAGATCACACATCCGTTCATATCTACTGGAAAAAACCATAGCTTTGACTATACAGACCTTTGTTGGAAAAGTGATGTCTCTGTTTTTTAATATGCTGTCTAGGTTTGTCATCGGAGAAGGCAATGGCACCCCACTCCAGTACTCTTGCCTGGAAAATCCCATGGATGGAAGAGCCTGGTAGGCTGCAGTCCATGGGGTCGCTGAGGGTCAGACACAACTGAGCGACTTCACTTTCACTTTTCACTTTCATGCATTGGAGAAGGAAATGGCAACCCACTCCAGTGTTTGTCCCTGGAGAATCCCAGGGACGGGGGAGTCTGGTGGGCTGCCATCTATGGGGTCGCACAGAGTTGGACATGACTGAAGCGACTTAGCAGTAGCAGCAGCAGGTTTGTCATAGTTTTCCTTCCAAGGAGCAAGTGCCTTTTTAATTTTATAGCTGCAGTCACCATCTGCAGTGATTTTAGAACCCCCCAAAATAAAATCTGTCACTGCTTCCACTTTTTCCTTTTCTATTTGACATGAAGTGATGGAATCTGATGCCATGATCTTAGATTTTTTTAATGATGAGTTTCAAGCCAGCTTTTTCACTCTCCTCTTTCATCCTCATCAAGAGGTTCTTTAGTTCCTCTTCATTTTCTGCCATTAGAGTGGTATCAACTGCCTATCTGAGGCTGTTGATATTTCTCCTAGAAATTTTGATTCCCGCTTGTGATTCATCCAGCCTGTCATTTACATAATGTATTCTGCTGCTGCTGCTAAGTCACTTCAGTCGTGTTTGACTCTGTGCGACCCCATAGACGGCAGCCCACCAGGCTCCCCCATCCCTGGGATTCTCCAGGCAAGAACACTGGAGTGTGTTGCCATTTCCTTCTCCAATGTATGAAAGTGAAAAGTGAAAGTGAAGTCGCTCAGTCGTGGCCAACTCTTTGCGACCCCATGAACTACAGCCTACCAGGCTCCTCAGTCCATGGGATTTTCCAGGCAAGAGTACTGGAGTGGGGTGCCAATAAGTTAAATAAGCAAGACAATATACAGCCTTGTTATACTCTTTTTGCAATTTTGACCCGGTCAGTTGTTCCACATCTGCTTCTTAATATTGTTTCTTGACCTGCATATAGATTTCTCAGAAGTCAGGTAAGGTGGTCTGGTATTCCCATCTCTTGAAGAATTTTCCAGTTTGTGGTGATGAATCCATTCAAAGGCTTTAGTGTAGTCAATAAAGCAGAAGTAGATGTTTTGTTTTGTTTTGTTTCTGAGTAGAGACCTTATGGACTTCCTGGCACTTGTAGGAAAATTCTGCCCACTCTGCCCTAGGGCTCTGCTGTTCTAAGCATGGCCTGTGGGCCAGCAGAACCAGCTTGCCCTGGGAGGCTGTTGGGGACATGGAATCTTGTCTCTACCGCAGACCCACTGACTCAGAATCTCCAGATTCCAGGTGAGTCCTGATCACATTACAGTTTGAGAAGCGCTGGTTTAGAGGCTCTGCTCGGGTCATCCTGTGGTTGCACAATCCCCCAGGTGCAGGCAGCCAGAGAAGACCAGGGGGTGTGGCCACCTGGAGCCCCACCCCCTCCAGGCCGTGCTCTGAGCACCTAGACCTTAGAATCCCTGCCGGAACTCCTGATGGAATCCACTGGGTTGTTTATCAAAAATTTAAATTCCCAGACCCCTTGGATCAGATCTTTGGGGCTGGTGCCTAGGACTCCGCATTCTGACCCTTTCCTTTTGACTTTTGATCTGCAACAGAGCTACAGGAGCACTTGTAATGGGGGTATTGTGGAGAGGACCTCCCCCAAGGGGCAGGAAGCATCAGGGGAAAGAGAGGGAGGTCCCAGGTCAAAGAAAGGTGCCGATCACCAGCTCTTACCTTCCTGCTTCTCTCCTGATTCTCCTCACAACCTGGCCTGAAACCTGGCCTGACCCCACCCTTGGGAGCTGACTACAGGAGGAACTGCCAGAACGGGGCAAGTGTGTCTTCCTGCCGTCCGTGGGGTTCTTGGGGGCTGCCCTGCAGAAGGAAGGATCCAAATCGGGGCAATAGGAGCAAAGGGGCTGTGGGCACCTGGAGAGACCACACGGACCCACCCACAGGGTCAGGCTGAAGCCGCTGAGCAGATCTTTGGGCAGGGAGACCTCCTGGTCCTGCTGGGACATGGATGGAACTGAGATACTGTGTGGTCCTACAAGGGCTCAGAAGCTGCATCTGTCAGTTAAGAGTCTATGACATCGATCAAGGTACTTAAGCTCTATAGGCTTGTTTCCTTGTCTCTGAGATGGGGATCCTAGTACCCTCTAAGCTTGAGTTAAAATTAAACATGATAAGTTAAAGGACATCCTGCCACACAGAGCAGAATAAGGGACTGTTTCTATTTATTGTGAAGCTTATCACCTTACACCTCGGCACTTCCTGATGCTTGATATCTTAGGCACTTGTCACTGGCTCATAAGACCAATTTCCTCAAACTGCAGGCACAGGAAGGCTCCAGTCACAGGCATGTGCCAGACACGTGCTTGGCCAGTGACCTAAGGCTTCCTGAGCTTTCCTGCTCAGTAGTGATTCCTGAAGTTACTGCCAAGATGCTCATCACATATAGTTCCCAGGATTTCCCTCCCAGCAAGCCACAGCTTGGGACTCATGCTCTTAAGGTTGTGCTGAACTAAGGCCAGGCTTTTATGAAAACTCTTCCCTGTGGCTCAGCTGGTAAACAATCCACCTGCAATGTGGGAGACCTGGGTTCAATCCCTGGGTTGGGAAGATAACCTGGAGAAGGGAAAGTCGACCCACTCCAGTATTCTTGCCTGGAGAATTCCATGGATGCTATAGTTCATGGAGTCCCAAAGAGTCAGACAGGACTGAGTGACTCACTTTCACTTTTCTTTCCACGGATAACTATGCCATACTGAAAACTACCACCAGGGAGCAGCAGAATCCAGGCATCCAGGTGAGCAAAGGGGAAAGGCCATGGAATGTGGGCCCAGTAGGCCACACAGGCAACTAGAAGGGAAGGGGCCCGAACCTCACCCTCCCCATCTACCCCACCCTCCACACACAGAAACACACACTCCTGCTCCTGCAGAATCACCTGATCACGTTTACTGTTTTTTTATCCAGGTACAGTTCTTTACGGCTTCCCTGGTGGCTCAGACAGTAAAGAATCTGCCTGCAACGCAGGGGACCTGGGTTCGATCCCTAGGTCGGCATCTCCAGACTTTCTCTCTTCTCTCCAGCCCGAGCTCCAATGTGTCTTAATCCCTTTCAGTTCCTCGAATTCACCAACCTCTCCTTTGTTCTGGATCTTTGGGCCCATATTTCCACTGCCTGGAAACTCCCTTCTGTCTTTTATTGACTGACTCTTACTCTCAGGTCACACGTGAAACATGGGTCTGCCAAACAGGACTTCTCCTCCATGAGATGAGACCCACACTTCCCTGTCCCCTCTCCTGACTCTCTTGTATCCGCTCCTTTCTTGTCTTCTTCCTCCTTCAGCCTGGAAGAGCAGCAGCTGTGTCTCTTCCACTGACCCCAGCACCTAACTGGGAACCTGGCACACAGGAGGGCTCATCTAGTTCAGCTAGACTTTGAAAGTGCCCAGGCTGTAGGTGAATAACTTTCCAGTCCCAAATGCTTCTCTTTCCCCTTGAACTAGGGACTTAGTGGCTAATACATTTCAGGTGTGGTGGGGGGAGGGCATCAGAGTAAGGACACATGTTTCATTTAAATAGAAGACAGTTGGAAAGGGAAGGGAGAAAAGAACTTGTGAGTTCAGAAAGCAACTTGCTTGCCATTTGCTGTGATTTGTACAAAGACTGTTCTCTGTGTGTGAAGGGGCTCTCAGGATGAATGTGCCATGCAGACATTCCCTAAGGGCTCACTCTGGCTGGTTCTCTGATATGTTGAGGCTCTGAGGTCAAGGCTGTGAATGAAAACTGAACTTGAGGGAAACACATGTCTCCTTGTATAAATAGTTGCTACTCTCAACCCCAAAAGAAGCCATTTTAGTATGGACATCACACATTTTATAGTGTCCAGATCGAGCATCCCCTCCCAGGGAAGGAAGGATATGGATATCACTAAGTCCTGTCCTTCAGCCTCTGCAAATTCTTCCCTCATCTTCCTCAGAAAAGTAGGGCTGAGGCCAAGAGAAGGCTTGTCGTGTCTCCATCCCCAGCCCCCTGACTGCTAGTGAGCCCATGACTGAGAGGTGGGGAGGAGGGTGAGATAAATGAGCATCCTCTGACCCTACGGCCAGTTCCCCCCCCCCCCCGGCCCCCCACCTCCACCCTTCTGTTCCCTCTGCTGTTGGTCTTCCCCTCACATGCATGCAGGGCTCCCCAGAGTTCTGACTCAGAGCTGAAATATTTCTTAAACCATCTTCTCTGTTGTTTAAAAGCTTAGCCCTTGATATTTGAGTGACTTCACTCAGAAGGAAAAAGTGGAAGGTGGAAGGATGGAAAAGGCAAGAGGGTCTAGGTGTTGATTGGGTTCTTCTCTCAGCTCATAACATGTTGCAAAGGCAAACATCACAGCATTTTCACCAGAACCAGATCCCCTACAACTGTGACAGGGAAGAAAAGTTACCTTTGTTGGCTCATGACCTCCATGTCACCGGCAGCCCCTCCCAACACTCCAGGTCTTTGGTCTGTTCCTACTTCTCCTCAAAGTGAAAGTAAAAGTATTAGCTGCTCAGTCATGTCCGACTCTTTGTGACCCCATGCAGTGTAGCCTGCCAGGTTCCTCTGCCCATTGCATAATAATGACAAAAGAAAAGGAGTGGTGTCAAGACTGAAGCTGCTTATTCAGTGTTTCAATGGGAAGAAATAAACCATTCCAGAAACTTCTTTCATGTAAAATTCCAAAGTGCGGTAATAAACCAATGGCTTGTGATGACTTAGAAAAGGAAGCAGGGATCATTAGAACAACCTCTTGGGTTCCATAAATAAAGGATTGTAGTGCTGAATTAAATGCATATACTTATAAAGGCTGATAGATCTGAAGGAAACTGTAGTGAAACCATAGCATTAAGATTTTGGCAGGCATCTTAAGATGTTAGTTTCTTAAGATGTTCTTGAGATACAGTACTGAGTGTGAGTGTATTATGGATATGTATTATATGCACACACACACATATATTAATATTAAGGTAAGGGTAAGGATTAGCCACGGGTGGCTACCCCATGTCCGAGGTCAGGGGCAGAAGCCGGGAGGACTCCACGCCCAAGAGGAGGCAGCCAAGAGGAGTTACCCCGCATCCGAGGTTAGGGGTAGCGACCGGGAGGAGCTACCCATGCCCGAGGCCAGGGGCGGTGGCTGGGAAGAGCAACCCCACCTCCAAGGAGTGGTGGCTGCGTGGGCGCAGGAGGGCCAGGAGGAGCTATTCTATGTTCAAGGTCAGAAGGGGTGGCGGTGAGGAGACACCCCTCGTTCAAGGTAAGGAGCAGTGGCTGTGCTTTGCTGGAGCAGCCGTGAAGAGATACCCCATGTCCAAGGTAAGAGAAACCCAAGTAAGATGGTAGGTATTGCAAGAGGGCATCAGAGGGCAGACACACTGAAACCATACTCATAGAAAGCTCGTTAATCTAATCACACTAGAACCACAGCCTTGTCTAACTCAATGAAACTAAGCCATGCCTGTGGGGCAACCCAAGATGGGCGGGTCATGGTGGAGAGGGCTAACAGAATGTGGTCCACTGGAGAAGGGAATGGCAAACCACTTCAGTATTCTTGCCTTGAGAACCCCATGAACAGTATGGAAAGGCAAAATGATAGGATACTGAAAGAGGAACTCCCAGGTCAGTAGGTGCCCAGTATGCTACTGGAGATCAGTGGAGGAATAACTCCAGAAAGAATGAAGGGATGGAGCTAAAACAAAAACAATACCCAGTTGTGGATGTGACTGGTGATAGAAGCAAGGGCCAATGCTGTAAAGAGCAATATTGCATAGGAACCTGGAATGTCAGGTCCATGAATCAAGGCAAATTGGAAGTCGTTAAACAAGAGATGGCAAGAGTGAATGTCAACATTCTAGGAATCAGCGAACTAAAATGGACTGGAATGGGTGAATTTAACTCAGATGACCATTATATCTACTGCTGCGGGCAGGAATCCCTCAGAAGAAATGGAGTAGCCATCATGGTCAACAAAAGAGTTCAAAATGCAGTACTTGGATGCAATCTCAAAAACGACAGAATGATCTCTGTTCATTTCCAAGGCAAACCATTCAATATCATGGTAACCCAAGTCTATGCCCCAACCAGGAACACTGAAGAAGCTGAAGTTGAACAGTTCTATGAAGACCTACAAGACCTTTTAGAACTAATACCCTAAAAAGATGTCCTTTTCATTATAGGGGACTGGAATGCAAAAGTAGGAAGAATGAAACACCTGGAGTAACAGGCAAATTTGGCCTTGGAATACAGAATGAAGCAGGGCAAAGACTAATAGAGTTTTGCCAAGA
Source organism: Bos indicus x Bos taurus (assembly GCF_003369695.1). NCBI lineage: Eukaryota > Metazoa > Chordata > Mammalia > Artiodactyla > Bovidae > Bos > Bos indicus x Bos taurus. The sequence continues at coordinate 30,356 of NW_020868247.1, forward strand.
AAATTCACTGGTCATAGCAAATACCCAACAACATGGACATCACCAGATAGTCAACACTGAAATCAGATTGATTATATTCTTTGCAGCCAAAGATGGAGAAGCTGTATACAGTCAACAAAAACAAGAACAGGAGCTGACTGTGACTCACATCATGAACTCCTTATTGCCAAGTTCAGACTTAAATTGAAGAAAGTAGGGAAAACCACTAGACCAGTCAGGTATGACCTAAATCAAATCCCTTATGATTATACAATGGAAGTGAGAAGTAGATTTAAGTGACTAGATCTGATAGAGTGCCTGATGAACTATGGACTGAGGTTCGTGACATGTATAGGAGACAGGGATCAAGACCATTCCCATAGAAAAGAAATGCAAAAAAGCAAAATGGGTGTCTAGGGAAGCCTTACAAATAGCTGTGAAAAGAAGAGAAGCGAAAAGTAAAGGAGAAAAAGAAAGATATAAGCATCTGAATGCAGAGCTCCAAATAATAGCAAGGAGAGATAAGAAAGCCTTCCTCAGCGATCAATGCAAAGAAATAGAGGAAAACAACAGAATGAGAAAGACTAGAGATCTCTTCAAGAAAATTAGAGATACCAACGGAACATTTCATGCAAAGAAGGGCTCGATAAAGGACAGAAATGGGGACCTCACAGAAGCAGAAGATATTAAGAAGAGGGTGGCAAGAATACACAGAAAAACTGTTCAAAAAAGATCTTCATGACCCAGATAATCACGATGGTGTGATCACTCACCTAGAGCCAGACATCCTGGAATGTGAAGTCAAGTGGGCCTTAGAAAGCATCACTATGAACAAAGGTAGTGGACGTGATGGAATTCCAGTGGAGCTATTTCAAATCCTGAGAGATGATGCTGTGAAAGTGCTGCACTCAATTTGCTAGCAAATTTGGAAAACTCAGCAATGGCCACAGGACTGGAAAAGTTTAGTTTCTATTCCAATCCCAAAGAAAGGCAATGCCAAAGAATGCTCAAACTACCACACATTGCACTCATCTCACACGCTACTAAAGTAATGCTCAAAATTCTCCAAGCCAGGCTTCAGCAATATGCAAACCGTGAACTTCCAGTTGTTCAAGCTGGTTTTAGAAAAGGCAGAGGAACCAGAGACCAAATTGCCAACATCCTCTGGATCATGGAAAAAGCATGAGAGTTCCAGAAAAACATCTATTTCTGCTTTATTGACTACGCCAAAGCCTTTGACTGTGTGGATCACAATAAACTGTGGAAAATTCTGAAAGAGATGGGAATACCAGAGCACCTGATCTGCCTC
>NW_020868248.1:0-22531 GCF_003369695.1 Bos indicus x Bos taurus
ATGCCAAGAGGCACCCAATATCTCCTTTGGGAAACAACCAGAGATAGGCAAAGCATGTGGACTGAACTCTCCTTTCTCAGTCAAACTTTTTGGTCTCTTTGACCATTCATAACTTCTTGGAAATTAGAAGTACTAACCTAATCTGTAGGATCATAGACTTTCAAGGGACTTGTGATCTATGTGTTACTGTGTACTGTTACTTAGATCCCAAGCTTGGATTGGTAGTAAGGAAGCACCTAGCCTTGCTAGGCATGGAATGTTTGGAAGCTAGATGGAGCTTTAGCTCCAAGAGCATCTCTGAGGTTAAATGTTACTCAGATTGGAACCACAATGGATTTTCTTTTTCCCTTGGTAATGCTGGGTCTTAGTGGACAGAGGACTCTTATACTGGTGTGGTGACGCTTGGAAGGAACATCTTAGTTTTATGTTTGTTTTGGTCCTATTGTGGTCAGGAATATACTTAGGGTCGTGCACAGGCACTCAGGTGAAAAATGTTTCTCCCAAGTGGTCTTAGCCTGGGAGACATTCGGAATGTTACTCTGATTGCACCCCAGGTGGCATCAGAGGTAAGCAAGGTTTTAATGGTGAGGAGCTGGACGCCCTCAGGCCTACCCCTGGTCCATCCCCCACCTCGTCTGGGTGTAGAACGGGAGGGATGAGTATGTCGCTTGTGTCAGTAAGAGACAGACTAAGTCCGACCAGGAAAAAAATGCTTTGGTGTAAAGTCTGTCTAAACCCCATCTAGAGCAGAGAGGGGTGCCTCGGTAGAAAGAGGGCACTGGTCGCTTTTTTCTCTTTTACAGATGGGAGCTAACAATTCCAGCCTCACTCCTTTGGACTGTATCTGAAAAAATGGGATAGATTTGATCCCTAGGGCTTAAAGAAGACACATGTGGTCTTCCTATGTGATACTGCATGGCCGTGGTACCCACTGGAGGATGGCGAATGGTGGCCAGTTGGAAGGTCTCTTAAGTATAATACTGTTTTACAATTAGACTGGTTCTGCAGAAAACAAGGAAAATGGGTAGATGTAGCCTATGTTCTCCCCTTTTTCTCTCTGCAAAATATGCCAGACTTATGTCTTAAGGGTATAGATTTGAGTGTGACTCTTTCAGCTCCTTCCTGTCCTCCTACTTTGCTAGATGAGATGGAGGACAGGAGATAAATAGATAAAGGAAAGCAGATTTATCCAATCTATCCCTGGGATCATATGCACAGAGCAGCCAGAGAGACTGAAGAACAGCCACACAAACTGTTGCCTCTTCATGAGCATCCACTGGGAGAAATAATCAATCTATGAGAGTTTATAATCCTTTTTCTTGTCAAGAAATAAAAAAAAATAGAATCAAGGAGGATCTGGGAGACTATTTAGAGGACTCAGAAAAATACACTAGAGCTTTTAAAGGTGTTACTGTGCTTTATGACCTTACTTGGAAGGATGTGATGTATATCTTGGGGCAAATGCTGACTCCTGACTCAAAGACTTGAGTTTTGGGAAAAGCAGTTGCTTATGGAGATGAATGGTTTTGTAATGAATCAGTAGGGAAGAGGGAGGATGAGATAACTGGCCTCTCCACTGGGAATCAGGCAGTCCCAACTACAGAACCAGACTGGGACTACAACACAGGTAAAGGAAGATGGGATCAGAGTCATTTTGTCAGATGGATTCTTGAAGGACTCAGGCAGGTGCGTGCTAAGCCTTTAAACTATGGCACATGGCAGACATAGAACAGAGGAGAAGGAAGCTCCTGGCAATTTCCTAGATAGACTGAGAGAAGCCCTTCGCAGATTCACTGAAATGATCCCAAAAGTGAAGAGGGAAAAGTGATCTTAAAAATAGATTTCTCACTCAGTCAGCTCCAGATATCCCCCGTAAGCTATTAAAACAGGCGTATGAAACATATCAGTCTTTAGATAATCTGTTACAACTGGCTCAGACAGTCTATTATGGTAGGGAATATGAGGAAAGAAAGAAAGGCAGAAAAAGACAAAGGACAGTCAGAAGCCCTCAAAATGTCTATGAAAACCGTTCTTAAACAGCCTGAGAAAAAAGCCCAGGGGGACCAAGGTGAAAAGGGATAGGCTTGCTATTACTGTGGAAAGGAGGGACACATCAAACGGAATTGCCCTCAAGCATCTAACCCGACCCCAGCTCCATGTCCGGTCTGCAAAGGACCACAATGGAAGAGATACTGCCCCCAGAGGTGTAGGTTTCAGGGGTAGGACTCTAAAGACAATCAGAACTGAAGGTGCCCAGGGGTCCCCACACAAGCTCCAATCCTAATTACACCTGAAGAACCCCAGGTATTAATAACTGTGGGGGGAAAATCTCTTGATTTCCTTTTAGATAATGTGGCAACTTACTCTGTGCTTACTGAAGCCCCTGGTCCACTTACTTCCTGATCCACTTCCATAAAGAGGCTGTCTGGACGAACCAAAACGTATTACTTCAGTGTTTCTGTCTGTTGTGACTGGGATTTGGTGCTATTTTTGCACGAGTTTCTGATTGTACCAGAGTCTCCCTCACCTCTTTTGGGGAGAGATATACTGAGCAAGTTCCATGTCTCTGTTTTAATAATATGGAACCCTCCCTTTTTCTCCCTTTAATTGAACAAAATGTAAACCCTAGAGTATGGGCTGATGGAAAATCTGTGGGCCGAGCACAAAGTGCTATTCCTGTAGTTGTCAAGCTCAAAACACCAGCACTTATTTCCACCTAAGAAGCAGTATCCACTGAAACCTGAGGTTAAGGAAGGGTTAAAACCCATCATCAAAAGTTTAAAGGAACAGGGACTATTAATTCCCTGTAACAGTCCGTGCAACACTCCTAGTTTGGGTGTAAAGATATCAAATGGTAAATGGAGACTAATTCAAGATTTACAAATAATAACAAGGCTGTAGTTCCTTTACACCTATCCTTACACTCTATTGTCTGAAATTCCTGAATGAGCCAAATATTTCTCAGTAATTGATTTAAAAGATGCCTTCTATTCAGTGCCTTTGGAGGAGGAAAGTCAATTTCTATTTGCCTTTGAGGACCCTACGCAGCCAGCTTCTCAGTTAACCTGGCCAGTTTTGCCACAGTGATTTCATGACAGTCCTCACTTATTTGGACAGTCCTGTCATGGGATCTACAAAACTTTAATGGCTCCGAAGCAGTGGTGTTACAATATGTAGATTATAGTTTGCTCTGTGCTGAGACAGAGGAAGCTTGTTCACAAGCCTCAGAAGACTTCTTAAACTTTCTGGCAGGCTGTGGTTACAGGGCATCAAAGGAAAAGGCTCAGCTTTGTCAACAATCTGTTAGATACCTGGGCCTAATTATATCAGAAGGGACTAGGGCCATAGGCCCTGAGAGAATTAAACCTATACTAAATCATCCCTTACCTATGACTTTAAGACAGTTGAGAGAATTTTGGGGGAATATCAGGCTACTGTCCATTTGGACTTGCAGGTTATGGGGAACTTTCCCAGCCTTTATATAAACTTATAGCTGAAACTCAGCAGGCCCAAACCGACAAACTGGTTTGGTCTCCAGATACTCAAAAGCTTTTAAGGTTCTTTCACACTGCTCTGCTGCAAGCTCCCACTCTGAGCTTGCCCACAGGGTCAGAATTTAAATTGTTTGTCACTGAAAGAAAGGTGTGGCCTTGGGAGTTTTGACACAAACCCAAGGGCCTGACCAGCAACCTATTGCTTATCTAAGCAGAGAATTAGATGTAATTTCACATGGGTGGCCCCAATGCCTAAGAGTAATTGGGGCAGCAGCTTTATTAGCCCCTGAAGCTTTAAAAATAATTAATGGATGAAACCTTACTGTACTGACTTCTCATGATATGAGTGGAATCTTAAATTCTAAGCTTAATATTTGGATGACAGACAGTAGGCTTCTTAGTCATTGTTGTTAGAAGGACCAGTAACTAAGCTTAAAGTTTGTGGAAATTTAAATCCTGCTACTTTCCTTCCTGAGAAGGAAAATGAAACACCTGATCACGATTGTTCTCAATTCCTAACTTTAAACTATGCAGCTCGGGAAGATCTAATGGATATCCCATTAGAAAATCCTGACATGGAAATATTTACAGATGGCAGTTCTTTTGTTTGGGATGGAAAGTGTAAAACAGGTTATGCCGTGGTGACTGCTGAACAGGTTTTAAAAGCAAAATCTCTCCCCCAGGAAACCAGTGCTCAGTTAGCGGAGCTTGTGGCTCTGACCAGAGTTCTAGAATTAAGCAAAGGGCAGCGGGTAAATATCTACACTGATTCTAAGTACGCTTATTTGACTTTACATGCTCATGCTACAATATGGAAAAAAAAAAAAAGACAATTTAAAACAGCAATAGTAGAATGTATTAAATATTTCAGAGAGATTGGGAGACTTTTAACTGCTATATATTGTCCTAAAGAAGTAGCTATTATGCACTGCAAAGGACACAACAGGAATGGGAGTAAAGTAGCTGAAGGTAATCAGCTGGCTGACTGTCAAGCCAAAAAACTGGCACTTTACGAAACCCCTTCACTACAGATGCCCTTGATCTGGACAGGTCCTGTGGAACAGGAAACACCACAATGTACTGAGAAAGAAATAAAAATATATGAGAAAAGAGGAGCAAAGATTACTGATAAAGGATGGTTACAGTCTGAGGATGGACGATTAATAATTCCTGAAAATGCTAAATGGAAAATTCTTAAGCTTTCATTTGGGTGCAGAGAGTACTTACCAGATGGCTTCTTCTTTTATTTGAAGGTAAAAATGTAAAGAAAACTTTAAAGAACATTATCAAAAGGTGTGAGGTTTGTCAGAAAATAACACAAAGTTTAAAAAGCTCACAAAGTCTGGATTACAATGAAGTGGAAAGTATCCTGGAGAGGACAGGAAAATTGATTTCACTCATGCCAAAAGCTAATGGGTATTCCTGCTTACAAGTTTGGGTGAATGCTTTTACTGTATGGATTAGGCTTTTCACTGTCATAGTGGACAGGTTAAGGAGGTTATAAAGATTTTAACCCATGTAATTGTCCCCAGGTTTGGGCTGCCATGGAGCTTTCAGAGTGACAATGGCTCTGCCTCAGGGGTTGTCTAAAGCTCTAGGAATAGAATATCACTTACACTGTTCCTGAAGACACCAATCCTCAGGAAAGTTAAAAAAGCTAATGACATTATCAAAAGACATCTGTGCATTTAACTCAAGAGACACAGGACAATTGGATTAAAGTCCTACCCATAGTTTTAATGAGGGCTCAAACTGCCCCCAAAAAAGAGGGACTGCCCCCCTTTGAATGCATTTATGGAAGGTCTCTTACACACAGACATTATTATAGAACCTGAAGCCTTGGAATTAACTAATTATGTAACTCAGCTCTCAGCTTTTCAACAGGCATTAACAGAACTTCGGGAGATGACTCCTGGCTCAGCCTCTGAGTCAAGCAAGCCTCTATTTGAGCCAGGAAATGAGGTCTTCAAAAAACATTAGGGTCTGGGGGCCCATCCATTGAGCCCCTCTGTGAAGAACCTTACCAGGTTATTCTTTCTTTTCCCACTGTCAAAGTGCCAGGAATTGATTTGTGGGTACATCACACACTTGAGTTAAGAGGTAGCACCCTGACCAGAACTAAGTGACTTCATTTTATGTCTTTATTTTCTATGCTCTGACTTTATACTTTTCAGATGGGCCTGATAATCAATGTGAGCCTACTTCTGCTGACTCCCAAATCCTGAGTCTGACGTTTGATCCTCAAGACAATGCCTTCTTGTCCTGGGCTCACTCCCACGCAGCATTTCACAATCAGTCTTACTGCTGGGTCAGTGGAGCACTCCCATCTTAATAAGTGGAAGGCTTCCTGTGGTGGACATCTCCACTTCAAGGAAAGTCTTTCTCCAAGTCTGCAAATACCTTTACAACAATCATATGGGATGCCTATTCTTCATCTGATGTTATCCAACAACCCTAAAATGGACTGCTGAAACACATTGTACTTTAACTATGGACATAATGTGACGTTTAATTTTGATTATACATTGTCTTGTTCAATGACTATATCACTACACATAAGGCAAATAGGCCTAGATCTAATGGGTATTTTCCTGACATTTATCAAATATGGGGTGAGGTTATATGGCTAACTCCTGAGAAAGGACTCTAATATCTACTGCCCTATATGCTGGGAAGAAACAGAGCCATCACCCAAAGTTAGTCAACAACTTAATTATAGTGATTGAAAACACTTGGGATTTTTGCCTCAAGAAATATTCAATGTAATAATTCTTGTGTTTTCCAAACCCAATTCAGGTCCTTTCTTTGTCTCTTCATGGACTGATTAGGACTGGATATCTCATTCAGCTGGTTTGCTCCAAGAGACCTATTGGAATATTTGGCTCTTACCTATGGGCATGGCTTCCCCTGATTGTATATGGAGATGCACCCTAGGTCTAGCCTTTACTCATGGCTTTATATTTTCAGAGATTCCAGAAAAGCCTTCTAATTTACCCCACCTTAAAACTCGGTGGGCAGGGTCTGCATTTCACTGGTATGATTATTTGGCTGCAGTGTTTGTTCCCTCTTTGGGAACTACAGGTATTATGCTACGAATGGATGCTTTGACTACTTTTACTCAAAAGACATTACAAGATTCTTAAAAAGTTTTTTCAGCTCTTAATGCTGAACAGGCACAAACTTTAAAAGCTGGTTTTACAAAACAGATTAGCTTTAGATATTCTGAAAGCTGCACAAGGAGGAACTTGTGTCATTATTCATATCTAATGCTGTACTTATATACCTGATATGAGCACTAATGTTACTCATTTAACTAAACACATAACCAAGATGATTGGGCCATGGATACTCATGAAGCCTCAATTGCCTCATTTTGGGAGATGTTAACTTGTTCTCCATGGTGGAAAACTATCTTAATTACAATAATTCTGATTGTTCTATTTTGCTGTTTGCACCCTGCATCTGTAACTGTGTAATTGGAATTGTTTCTAGTCGCATGAATGCTTTTAAGTTACAAACGGTTGTCTGAGCTCCTACAAGTACCACAGTCTCCTCCCTCCAACTATTACTTTGGGCCCCTGGATCAGAGACCCTCAATATGAGGGTTAGGAAAATATGTTGCCTTAACAATTTAGGGACCACACCCCTGAACAGGCAGGAAGTAGTTATAGAACGAAAATGACACCCCTTTCCCTTGGCAACATAATTCTCCTAAAAGAAAAGGGGGATGAGACAGTCAATTCCTAGGCAGATTGATAAGAAGTCCAGGGGTCCCCAAGGAGAGAGGGGTATGGAATTCTCAAGGAGGAATAAAGGACAAACTTTCTTATTCCTCTACATTCCTTAGCATTATATAAAATTAATGTATCCTGCTTGAGGACAGTCTCTGGAAAAAAACCTTCTGACTAATCCTGTTTTCTTAAGGTGTAAATTATGGGAGTAGGTCTAGTGAGATCTTTACAACCTCCAGACATTCTTTTGATTCACTGTAATAACTAATTAGAGACTATATACTCCATGGATAACACTAGCAAGGAGGTACTCTTTCTGCCCCCTTCTGATGCCTATGTCAGAAGCTTTCTCTATCTCCTTTATATTTTAATAAAACTTTACTACACAAAGCTCTGAGTGATCAAACCTCGTCTCTGGCCCCGGATTGAATTCTTCCCCAATTCAGGAGGTCAATAATCCTGACGTCTATAAGCATGTCAGCAATAGCCTTCAAGAGGAACCTCAAGCCTCCCACCACAACTCGAGAAAAACCAGGAGATTCCCCCGTCAACGCAAGATGAGGCCCTTTTCTCTTACAGCACCTAGAGAGCAATCCCGAGTTCCCTCTCCAAACTCCAGAGGAGGCGTGACTCCCTTCATGCAACTCAAGGGGGCCCAGAGATCCCCATCACAACTTGAGATGAAACTCGAGTTTCCTGCCACAAGTCGAGAAGAGCCCCGTTTTCCCATCTCATCTGGAGATGAGGGCCCATTCCCTGCTTCAACTCAAGAGGAATCCCAACTTCCCCTCGCACCTCGCACCACAAGGAAGCCTGTGCCACCTGTTGAAACTCGAGTGGAACCCCGCAGATCCTTCTGCGAGGAAAAGGACCCCAAGTTCCCCCTCAACTTGAGATCATTCATGATTCCTCTGCACGACCTTCAGTGGAACAGTGAGTATCTCTTCACAACATGACGGGAGGCCAGACTCCCTTGCTGATCCTCGAGAAAAAGCCCAAATTCCCCACCTGAACTCAACAGGAGGTCTGACATCCCTTTCACAATTCGAGTGGAAAGCAGAGATCCATGCCTCAACACTAGACGAGGCCTGACTCCCCAGATGAATCTGATAGGAACCCTGAGATGCCTGTCCCCACTGGAGAGTACACTGACTTTACCGACTCAACTTGAGATGAGGCCCTATTCCACTGAAGCAACTCGATAGGAATCCCCGAGGTGCCCCTCACAACTTGAAAGGAGACCTGAGTTCCCTGAGGCATCATGAGCGGGTCCCTGAGGTCCCATCACAACCCAAGAGGAACACCAAACTTCCAGGCACAACTGGAGAAAAACCACAAGATTCTCTCCTCAACGCGTGATGAGGCCCTTTTCTGCTGCAGCGTGTCGAGAGAAACCCAATGTTCCCTGTTTATACTCAAAAGGGTACTTGACACCCTTTATGCAACTCAAGAAGTTCCCTCAGATACCCATCCTCACTCTAGAGGAATACCGAGTTTCCTGCCACACTGAAGAAGAGCCCCGTTTTCCCCTCCTCATCTTGAGATGAGTGTCTATTCCCCTGCTTTGTGTGGAAAGGAATCCCGACGTTCCCATCGCACCTCAAGAAGGAGGCCGGTCTCATCTGGAAACTCGAGAGGATCCCCAGAGTCATGCCACAATTCAAAAGTACACTGATTTCCCCATCCACTCAAGATTCCCTTGCACCTGATTCCCCTGCACTGACTTGAATATAACCCCATCAACTCACAACACGAGGGGAGGACTGACACCCTTGTTGCACCTTTAGAAAAAGCCCCAGATCCCTACCTCAACTCGAAAGGAGGCCTCATACCCCTTTTACAACTCAAGAGGAAAGCGGAGTTCCATGCCTCAACACAAGACGAGGCCTGACTCCCCTGTACAAATGCCATAGGAAACCCAAGATCCATGTCAGAACTTGAGAGGCTCCCTGAGTTCCACATCATAACTCAAAAAGAACCCCAAGGTTTCCACGGCAACTCAAGAAAAACCACGAGATTCCCCCTTGAACGCAAGATGAGACCCCCTTTTCCTGCAGCAGCGTGGAGAGTAATTCCAAGTTCCCTCTCAAAACTGGAAAGGAGGATAGACTCCATTTATACAACATAATTTCACTTTCACTTTTCACTTTCATGCATTGGAGAAGGAAATAGCAACCCACTCCTGCTGGGGAGAGATGGCATCGGCGACCTATTTATTTAAATATTCATCAAAGATATAAAGAGTAATAGAATGAGGATAGCTCAGTAGGAAAATTCAGTGAAGAAAAGAGGCTGAATAAAATTCCAAAGCAGGGAATTTACGTCACCTATGAAGGCGCAGGCGTCCTCCCATTCTCCCAAAGGAGAGGAGACACTAAGGCCTCCCCGTTTGGATCTTAGAAGCCCAGGCAAAATTAGTAGGCTTGACGAGCTTCCCTGCCTCAGAGGAAAAACTTCAGCCAGAAGTAGAAAGAAAGAACGACATGAGGGAAACCAAGCTTTGGTGAACAAGGCCCGCACTTTATTTTCCAAAGTAGTTTTTATACCTTAAGTTATGCATAGAGGATAATGGGGAAGGGGTAGAGTCATGCAGTAAGCCAGGCTTTCTTCCTGCAAACTTATCATATGCAAAAGTTTAGGTGATTTGCATCATCTTCTGGCCTGGAGGCCTGTTAACATTTTAAGAAACTTATTTTTCTCTAAAGGTGATTATTCTAAAGTCAGGCACCACCGTCCAAAAGCATTAGATAAAGTTGCATTCCTATAGGGCAAAGGTGTGGTGGGCTATAACAAGAAAAAGAATTAACTCAAGAGTCCAAGGTTACAAACATTGAGGCTACTACTTACATTTCTATACACCCATTATATCAATCAATACACTGCCAAGGACACAGTAGGTAAGGGATATGGAGACTTAGCAGCAAACATTGGCCCAAGAAGTGAAAAACCCTTTACCAATACAATTTCTAATCAATCTTTTAACTACTCAAAGGAATCTGTGTTTAGACAGTTTAGAACATCTCCTGCCTCTCACAGTTGGGAGGCTCTGAACAATCACATGTGTCCAGAAAAACCTATTCAGGCAGGCTAGAGGATTTCCAAAGGAGTTTGTAGGTTGAAACACTCTCACACCCAGGAATTATTAACTGGAGCTGTAAGCTAACTCTTTTTTCAGAGAGAGGTAGTGGGGGACAGCCCCCATAAAGTCAGAGGTGTAGGTGAAAGTACAAAGCAGAGAGTAGGCAGACTCTGGTTTTGTGGGTAGATGCTCGAAGAATTTCCAGGGGGACTCCTGAGGCTTGATCCTGCCTTTGCGTATGCGAGCCTCCTTCCTCATGACCTTTGCCACGGGCAGAGCTCCTGCTCCTGGCATCTCCCTTTTTTTATTTCTTAAAACAGCCAGATGCAGCTCAGTCGCGAGCTTCTGAATGTTCTGCCAAAAATCCTGACAATACAAGGAAATGATTATGAGAAGATTAGACAGAATGTTTTTTCCAGAAATTAGTTAGAGAAGGTGTGAAAAAAGTCATTAGCTACTCCAGCGGTGGTAAAATCCAGTTGAGAGTGTTCCAGGGTCTGTATTTGATTATGAAGTTTCCCTAAGTCCAGGCCAATGTCAGAGCTGTTCCAAACACCTGAGATATGATTTTTGATTTTTTCCCATTCATAATCTGTCTCATTTACCTTTAAAGATGTCACGCATATCCACCGGTAATTAGTGTGGCAAGACAGCCATTTTCACACTTTTAAAGCCTGTAATTCAGTCCCAATATGCATTATTGCCTCCTCCAAGGCATCTACCCTCATCTCCAACTTTCTATCTATAGCTTCCTGTGTTGCTAGAGTTAGAGAAACATTTTTAGACATGGTATCAACAAATTGGGCAGTATGCACTTGTTGAGTCAATGATATTGCTGCCACAGTAACAGAAGTAATTGCTGTTATTAAAGCTGCTATTTCCAGGATAAGCAAGCCCACAAACTGTCACGATTGCATTAAATCCTGTAGTTGTTGTAATACAGCAAGACCAAAATTATCATATCAATAAGTGGTTACATCATAAGATAAGGTGGACGTTGTAACACTACAAAGGAGCAAACATTATATTGAGGGTTTAAACAAGATGATAGAGCATGCATTGTTCACAAGTCACTACATTGGGTCCACCAGTGAAAGTCATATGTACATTAAGTTTTCCAGAATCGTTGGTAAAGAGAAAAACATAAGGAGAGGGTAGACAAGCCAAAACAGAATAAGTAGAATTATTTTCTGGTTGGAGTTCGCGCTGCAGCAGCCTCCTCGTCAGTCTCGCCGGGATCTCGATGTTTATCTTGCCTCCCCTTCTGGTGGGCTCCTCTTTTGTGATCGAAGCAATGAGGGAAATGGATGTCTGGGGGACTGCAACATGGCGAATCAGCCTGTCCCGGATCTAAATTGGAGAATCTGCGTCCTGTGGAAAAATAAAAGCACATCCTCGACCACTAGTTAATAATGGGTCAGGACCCTTCCATTGTCCAGAGAGGAGTCCTTCCGTTTAACTAATGGTTTTGCATTCAATTGCTCTGGGCACCAATGGCGAAGCATTGCAGTAGTTCTGGCTGAATCAGTATTTAAATATTTATTATGCAAGAGCATGTTGCAAGACTTGATGGGGAGAACTATACTTAAACTCCCCTTCTTTTAATTTTTGAATTTAGATTTTTAATGTTTGATGCACTGTTTCCACAATGGCTTGTCCCTGTGGATTATAAGGGATGCCTGTATTATGTTTAATTTGAAACTTTATACAAAATTCCTGAAAAGACTTAGAAGTGTAAGCAGGAGCATTGTCAGTTTTTTAAAGCTTTTGGCCAGCCCAAATATGAAAAACAAGTAAAGAGATGTTGTATCACATCTTTAACTGCCTCTCCGGTACGAGCAGTTGCAATAATAATGTGATAAAAGGTATCTACAGTTACATGAACAAAGGACAGTTTTACAAATGAAGAGACATGAATTACATCCATTTGCCAGAGTATGTTAGTTTGAGACCGTGAGGATTAACTCCCATAGGTAGACTATATATAAACAGTGGGGCAGTGTAAGCAAGAACGCACAATCTCTCGAGCAGTCTCTCTGGGAATTTGGAATTTATATCTTAAGGCAGTAGCATTTTGATGATGAAGTGAGAGGCTCTGGCCTCCTCAATCACAGTAGCCACTGTATTTCTGGTTAACAAGTCAGCCAAATCATTAAAGGCATTTAAAGGGCCAGGCAATCCAGAATGAGCCCAAATGTGTCCAATGAAAAATATTTTATTTGTTTTCCAAATTTGTTGCTGTAATTTAGTTAACAAATGAAATATGGTAGTTTTATTTTCATGCAAAACCGCAGTTTCAATGTGTGGAAACAACCTGACAATATACTGAGAATCAGAATAAAGGTTAAATTCTTCATCTGCAAACATAGCAAAAGCTCTATAACTGCTGTTATTTCAGCTCTTTGAGCTGAAGTTTCCTGTGTTTCTAAAACTTTCTGATGATTTTTAGTAACTATGGAGGCTTTACCGTTTGCTGACCCGTCAGTAAAGGCTATCTGAGCATTTGGAATAGGAGACTGTTTGCATCTGATGGGAAAAATAACTGGATGTTTAGACATAAAATTCAGCAAAACATGCGAGGGTAAATGATGCAAAATTTGACCACAATAATTTCCTATGGCAATCTGCCAATCCTCAAAGATTAGAAGAGCATCAAGTTGTTCTTTATTATATGGAATTACAATTTCTGATGGCTCTTTACCAAATAATTCAATGCTCCACTTTTTTCCTTTAATATCAACGTAGCTATCAGTCCTGGATTAGAAGCCGCTACTTTTTTTAATTTGAGCGGGAAAGTGGACCACTCTAGGGGGCCGTTTTGCCATAAAACCAATTTTTTGTCTGGCTACCCCAATTACACCTATGGGGGTTTTATGGCAAAGGAATTGTCAAGCAATTGTCAATTTAATTTTTTAAATTTTTAAAATTTACATTTTAACAACATAAATTTAGGGATATGTTAATTTAGGTCTAATGTTTAGTTTAGGTTTCTGTATAAATTTAAATAATAAATGTATAACCTCCTTATCTCATCTTGGTATACAGATATACCTAAATGCAAAATGTATTTATATATGTCAACAAGTATAAACTTATTGACATATAATATATATAAATCATATACTTGAATTAATCTTTATAATTAATATATTAATAAATATATATTACAGCAATACAACACGTACACAGCTAATACCAACCAACACAAACCAATGTAGTGCAATAGTACATGTCACACATATATAATTATACAGTATATAGAACATATATCATCACAGCACATCAATCCATACCAATTAATATCTGTCACACACACATTATATTACTGCAATATATATTTAATTATACAGTATATATATAATATGCATATATAGTATACATATTAATTTATATACAAATTAATTAAGTATAGACCTATAAATAGAATTAGGTATACCTTATTTATACCCATACCTAATTAGGCAAACTATAATTAGGCAAATATATTTATATTATGTATTTATAACAATATATAAAGTATTGTTAATTGTACTGCCTGTTGATAACTAAGAAATTGAGAAAACCCTTCTCTGAGTATCTCCTATTTGAGACAGCACGTCCCTCCCCCATAGGGTAAAGGGGAGCATAGGAACTACATAGGGTTGGAAAGTTCCACAGGTATCCTCAAATTGCCAATCTAACATTTTTGAACTTTTAACTACTGTGGGGGCTTGAGGGCAAATGAAACAAAATTTGACCCCTGAAATCTATCAGGGTAAATTGCCAATCATCACTATTTTTAAAAGACTTGTAGTTGATCCTTATTGAATGGAATTATTATATTTGCTACTTCTTTTCTAAAAAGTTCCACACTTCTTTTTTCCTCCTTTTATAATTAATTATGCCACCAAGCTGGGATAAGATAAAACTATTTTTCTTGGGGTCACTGGTAGATGGAACCAATGGGCCTTTTTGTCACAAGCACCCTGTAGGTGTATGTTTTGTGGCAAGAATGATTTAATCTCATCTTTTGGTAATATTAACCCTAATTACTGATCATTTAAAGTCTCATCTACTTTAACAAGAGCCGACTCTGTCTCATTAGTCAACTTTCTCTTAGAACTGGAATGAGGGTCGCTTTTTAAGCAATCAAACAAAGGCTTTAAATCTGCAGTAGTCAGTTTTAAATGTGGGTGTATCCAATTAATGTACTCTAATAATTTTGGGAAATCATTTAAAGTCAGTAAACAATCTCTCCACAGCTTCAAAGGGGCATTATCAATTTTCAAAACTTTTGGCAGGCCTAAATATGAGAAGCAAGTAAAGAGGTGTTGCACAACATCTTTATAAACTTCTCCAGTTATCGTTTTGTAACCTAAATCTGGTCTATAGCTTTTTAGATGACAAGCAACCATCTAATCTTTGCTTGAATACTTCCAGCAACGGGGAACTCACTACTCTTCAAGGTTTTAAACTCTCCCTCACCTTTTTCTCTACAGCATTTCCACCCCACATACCACTTTCTCTATCCCACCACCACTCATTTTCAGTAGTATGTGTTGACCATGAGCTGGGCCAGTCTTTCCCAGCAATGTTAAGAGACGTCTGTTCCTGTGTCTAATAGCCCTGACATTTTCTTGAATTAAAAAAGTTTTAAAGGCCCAGAGGCTGTAATTTCCTGTATCCAAAAACCTAGATCACTAGATCCAAATCCTCTGGGCCCCTGCTTGAGAAGTCAAGGTTTTTCTTGTCTGATAGTAGGGTAAAAGCAAAAGTTGTGTTACTCTTTGACCTTTATTAATTTGCACAGTTTTGGTAGGTGGCGAGATCAAAACTTTAATTTCTCCAATATAATTAGAATCTACTACACCATGCACCACCGAAATATTTTGAAAAAAGCAAGCTACGCCCTAGCACAAGTCCTACAATGCCCTCAGGCAGGGGACCAGCCACTCCAATTGGAATCGGAGCACCCAGCATGTCAGGGTTAATACTGTTGCTAAATCCCCTTGCCATTCCAATTTTCTTTTAGCCTGGGTGAGACCCCCTGAGGGGGTTTTCTCCAAGGAGCACCTCTGCATATAGTGCACACAGTCTGTTTTAAAAACTCCACTGTTCAAAAAACTTTTTATCTTCCTCAGGCTTAGGCAACACTTTGAGAGGCTTTTGGGGCAAAGTGGGGAACTCCTGGGCCCTGGAAGGCGCAAACGGAGGCGGCGGTGATCCCGTTAAATCAGAAAGTGGTGGATAAGTTTTTGTTTTTTTTTTTTAAGGTTTGCGCAGAGGTGGAGGGAGCTTGCCAGGGCGCCTGGTCACAGCGTCTCTTACTGTCTCTTTCTCTCCCTCTTTTCCTACCTTTCTCACTTTTCTCTCCCCCTTCCTTTTTCGCTACCCTTCTCTTTCCTTTGTTTCTTTCCCTTTACCCTCTAGCTCTCTTTTTCTTCCTCCTCTTTCTCTCTTTCTCTCGTATCTTTTTTCTAACTTCCTTCTCTATCTCGCTGTGTTCCCTGATTCCTTCCTTCTCCGTTCCTCTCTCCTTTTCTCTTTAGCTCTTTCTCTATCTTTAGATCTTTCTTTATTTTCTTTCCTTTTTCCTTTTTCGCTTTTTTTTTCCTTTTCTCTCCTCTCTCTCTTTTTTTTTTTTTTGGCTTGGGTGAGCCCGCCCCCCCCCCCGAGGGGGTTTCTCTGCAAGGAGCAGGCTCTGTATATTGTGTATTCTTTAAAAGCTCCTTAGTTTAAATGAATTTTTTAAAATCTTTTTCAGCCTTAGGCAATGCTCTGGGAGGCCTTGGATGTAAACTGGGGAATTCCTAAGCCCTGGGAGGTGCAAGCAGAGGTGGGGTAGTCGCCTTAAATCAGAAAATGTTGGATAAATTTTTTTATGTTTTTTTTTTTTTTAACTTTACAATATTGTATTAGTTTTGCCAAACATCAAAATGAATCCACCACAGGTATACCGGTGCTCCCCATCCTGAACCCTCCTCCCTCCTCCCTCCCCATACCCTCCCTCTGGGTCGTCCCAGTGCACCAGCCCCAAGCATCCAGTATCGTGCATCGAACCTGGACTGGCGACTCGTTTCATACATGATATTATACATGTTTCAATGCCATTCTCCCCCAAATCTCCCCACCCTCTCCCTCTCCCTCTCCCACAGAGTCCATAAGACTGATCTATACATCAGTGTCTCTTTTGCTGTCTCATACACAGGGTTATTGTTACCATCTTTCTAAATTCCATATATATGTGTTAGTATACTGTATTGGTGTTTTTCTTTCTGGCTTACTTCACTCTGTATAATAGGTTCCAGTTTCATCCACCTCATTAGAACTGATTCAAATGTATTCTTTTTAATGGCTGAGTAATACTCCATTGTGTATATGTACCACAGCTTTCTTATCCATTCAACTGCTGATGGGCATCTAGGTTGCTTCCATGTCCTGGCTATTATAAACAGTGCTGCGATGTACATTAGGGTACACATGTCTCTTTCCCTTCTGGTTTCCTCAGTGTGTATGCCCAGCAGTGGGATTGCTGGATCATAAGACAGTTCTATTTCCAGTTTTTAAGGAATCTCCACACTGTTCTCCATAGTGGCTGTACTAGTTTGCATTCCCACCAACAGTATAAGAGGGTTCCCTTTTTCCACACCCTCTCCAGCATTTATTGCTTGTAGACTTTTGGATCACAGCCATTCTGACTGGCGTAAAATGGTACCTCATATAGTGGTTTTGATTTGCATTTCTCTGATAATGAGTGATGTTGAGCATCTTTTCATGTGTTTTGCTAGCCATCCGTATGTCTTCTTTGGAGAAATGTCTATTTAGTTCTTTGGCCCATTTTTTGATTGGGTCATTTATTTTTCTGGAGTTGAGCTGTAGGAGTGGCTTGTATATTTTTGAGATTAGTTTGTTTGTCAGCTGCTTCATTTGCTATTATTTTCTCCCACTCTGAAGGCTGCCTTCTCACCTTGCTAATAGTTTCCTTTGTTGTGCAGGAGCTTTTAAGTTTAATTAGGTCCCATTTGTTTATTTTTGCTTTTATTTCCAATATTTTGGGAGGTGGGTCATAGAGGATCCTGCTGTGATGTATGTCGGAGAGTGTTTTGCCTATGTTCTCCTCTAGGAGTTTTATAGTTTCTGGTCTTACATTGAGATCTTTAATCCATTTTGAGTTTATCTTTGTGTATGGTGTTAGAAAGTGAAATTCAACATCCATTTATGATAAAAACTCTCCAGAAAGCAGGAATAGAAGGAACATACCTCAACATAATAAAAGCTATATATGACACCCAGCAAACATTATCCTCAATGGTGAAAAACTGAAAGCATTTCCTCTAAAGTCAGGAACAAGACAAGGGTGCCCACTTTCACCTTTACTATTCAACATAGTTTTGAAAGTTTTGGCCACAGCAATCAGAGCAGAAAAAGAAATAAAAGGAATCCAAATTGGAAAGAAGAAGTAAAACTCTCACTATTTGCAGATGACATGATCCTCTACATAGAAAACCCTAAAGACTCACCAGAAAATTACTAGAACTAATCAATGATTATAGTAAAGTTGCAGGATATAAAATCAACACACAGAAATCCATTGCATTCCTATACACTAACAATGAGAAAACAGAAAAAGAAATTAAGGAAACAATTCCATTCACCATTGCAATGGAAAGAATAAAATACTTAGGAATATATGTACCTAAAAAACTACTAAAGACCTATATATAGAAAACTATAAAACACTGGTGAAAGAAATCAAAGAGGACACTAATAGATGGAGAATTATACCATGTTCATGGATTGGAAGAATCATATAGTGAAAATGAGTATACTACCCAAGCAATTTATAGATTCAATGCAATCCCCATCATGCTACCAACGTATTCTTCACAGAGCTAGAACAAATAATTTCACAATTTGTATGGAAATACAAAAAACCTCGAATAGCCAAAGCTATCTTGAGAAAGAAGAAGGGAACTGGAGGAATCAACCTACCTGACTTCAGGCTCTATTACAGAGCCACAGTTATCAAGACAGTATGGTACTGGCACAAAACAGAAATATAAATCAATGGAACAAATAAAAAGCCCAGAGATAAATCCACGCACATATGGATACCTTATTTTTGACAAGGAGGCAAGAATATACAATGGATTAAAGACAATCTCTTTAACAAGTGGTGCTGGGAAAACTGGTCAACCACTTGTAAAACAATGTTGGATAAAATTTTAAAGGTTTGTGTAGAGGGGGAGGGGGCTCTCCTTCACCAGGGCACCCGGCCACAACGTCCTGTAAGCCCTCTCCTTCCTCAGGAGGGAGAGCACAGTCTCCTTCCTTTTCTTCATCAATGGCAGAAAATATGATCTGTGGAGAAGGGGAGACCCACTACCATCCACCTCTATAGCCTCTCCCATAGGCTATCCAACAGCCTCATGATGGGGGTCCAGAACATTTTAAATAATACACTCCAGTGTTCTTGCCTGGAGAATCCCAGGGAGGGGGGAGCATGGTGGGGTGCCATCTATGGAGTCACACAGAGTTGGACATGACTGAAGCAACTTAACAGCAGCAGCAGTAGCATAACAACACAAGAGGTTCCTCGAGATACCCATCACAATTCAAGAGGAACCCCAAGGTTCCTGCCACAACTCTAGAATAGCCCCGTGTTCCCCACTTCATCTCAAGATATGGGTTGACTCCCCTGCTTCAACTCTAGAGGAATCCCGACTTTCCCCTCGCACCTTAATATGAGGCCTGTCCCACCTATTGTAACTTGAGAGGTACCCCGCAGTTCCCGCCGAAAGATGAAAGGACACCGAGTTCCCCCTCAACTCGAGATAAGGCCTGATTCCCGTGCACTGACTTGAATGGAACACGAGTATCCCCTCACAACACGAACAGAGGTTTGACTCCCCTGTTACACACCTCTAGAAAAGGCCCAAGTTCCCTGCCTCAACTCAACAGGAGAATTGACACCCCTTTTTAAACTCAAGAGGAAAGTGGAGTTCCATATCTCAAAATGAGATGAGGCCTAACTCCCCTGTTAAAACTCTATTAGTTTAGTTTAGTTCAGTTGCTCAGTCGTGTCCAACTCTTCGCGACCCCATGAATCACAACATGCCAGGCCTCCCTATCCATCACCAACTCCTGGAGTTCACTCAGACTCATGTCCACCGAGTCAGTGATCCCGTCCAGCCATCTCATCCTCTGTCGTCCCCTTCTCCTCCTGCCCCCAATCCCTCCCAGCATCAGAGTCTTTTCCAATGAGTCAACTTTTTGCACAAGGTGGCCAAAGTACTGGAGTTTCAGCTTTAGCATCATTCCTTCTAAAGAAATCCCAAGGCTGATCTCCTTCAGAATGGACTGGTTGGATGTCCTTGCAGTCAAAGGGACTCTCAAGAGTCTTCTGCAACACCACAGTTCAATACCACCCCTTACCTGCTTTCTTACACCATCTCACGGCCTCATACACCCCCCTATACTCTCGCATGTCCTTGCATGCCCTCTCATGCTATTCATGCCCTCACACATTCTTGCACACTCTCACACATCTGTGCATGCTCTCACATGCCTTTGCATGCCCTCATTGCCCTTGCATGCATTCACATGGCCACACATGCCCTTCCATGTTCTCACATGCTCTCACAAGTCCTCACACTCTTTCCCAACCTCGTGCACCCTTGCACATCCTTCTATGCTCTCGCACATCCTCACACATCTTTGAATCTCCTTGGCTGTCCTTGCACAGCATCACACACTCTCGCACATCCACACATGCTCTGCACACCCTTTCACACTATTACACTCCCTCCCACTACCTCACTCACTGTTACACTCCTCCCACAACTTTTCAGTCTTACACCTCCTCCCTCACCCTTACACTCCCTCACACACTGTCACTCACTCTTACACTTCCTCTCACACCCTGAACACTCTTACACTCCATTGAATACCCTCATACACTCTTATATTCCATTGCACATGCTCACACACTTACACTGCCTTGCTCACTCTTACACTCCTTGGACACCCTCACACATTCTTATACTTCCTCATGTTCTTATAATCCCTGAAACGACCACTAGTTCCAAGTGACTCCAAATCTACTATGCACCTGGGATCTCTCTTAAACTCCCTGGAACACCCTCTCACACTCTTACATTCCATCTCACACCCTAGCACAACTATTACACTCTCTCACACACCCTCACACACTCTTATAATCCTTTGCAGACCCTCACAAACTGTTACACTCCTTCATATGCTCTTCCATCTCCTTGCACACCATTCCACACTCTTACACTCTCTAACATGCTACTACAATGCCTCGCACCCTCCTACACTCCTTTGCATGTGCACACACACACACACACTTACACTCCCTCACTCGTCTCGCACACTGTTATACTTCTTTGCATGCTCTGAGATTTCCTCACCCACCCTCACACACTCTTATACTCCATAGCACCCCTTGCACACTCTTATACTACCTTGCATGCTGTTACAATCCCTTGCACACCATCGCACACTCTTACTCTCTCTTGCATACTATTAACTCACTTGCACACTCTCATACAGTCTTATAGTCTCTCACACGCTCTTACACACTTTCCCACAACCTTGCACATCTTACACTCCTATCATGCTCTTATACTCCCTTGCACAACCTTAAATGCACTTAACTTCCTTGCAAGGATTTACAATCCCTTGCACACCCTTGCTCACCCTTAAACTCTATAGCACACCCTTGCACACTCTTACACATCTCACATGCTGTTACAATCCCTTGCATACCATCACACACTCTTACACTCTCTTTCATACTATTACACCCTCTTGCACACTCTCATACAGTCTTACAGTCCCTCATATGCTCTTACATACTTTCCCACAAACCTTGTACACTCTTACACTCACTACCATGCTCTTATACTCCCTTGCACAACCTTAAATGCACTTAAACTTCCTTACAAGGATTTACAATCCCTGCACACCCTTGCTCACCCTTACACTCCATCAGACACCCTCACACACTCTTACACTCCCTTGATGCTCTTACACTCTGTGGCACTACCTGACAAACTTATACTCCTTCACCACCCTCTCATGCTCTTATCTCCAGCACACCCTTGCACACTTTTATATTCCATTGCAATCCTCACACACTCTTACACTCCCTTACACACCCTTGAATACTCGTACACACACTCACACACCATTGCACACTATTACATTCCCTCACATGCTCTGAGTCTCCCTCGCACATCTTCACACACTCTTTCACTCCATCATACACCGTCTCACACTTTAATCTCACTCTTACACTCCCCTGCACATTCTTGAACACTCTTACACTCTCTTGCACACTCTTACAATCCCTCACATGCCCTCATGCAGTCTTATTCTCCCTCACATACTCTTAAATACTCTTACACTCCCTTGCACACTCTCACATTCCATCTCACACCTCTCACACACTTACACTCCCTCCCAAACATACATCTATGGTCACCTGTACATTGTCTCAGGGTCAGACCATATACTTTTGTCACAAATTCACAGTCAACATGATTACCCCACCTACCAGACCGTGTACCTGGAGTCATTTTCAGTTTCCAGGGTAATCCTCACATCTAGACCTTACACATCGTGTCACTTGTCCACAGTCTCTGAGGTAAACCCTTCCCAGACCCTACACCTGCAGTCACATGTCCACATCTCCACGGTGACCTCACATCACCTACCCTGTACCTGGAGTCGTGGTGACCCTCCTTCCACACCCTTTACCTGGGCTTACATGTCCATAGTCCTAGGATGACTCCCTTTCCAAACACTGTACCTGGGGTCACACGTACACAGTCTCCAAGGTGACCCCCTCTCCCAGACTTTGTCTATTTATTTTCTATTTGCTAAACTCTCACCCTTTTATCAGTCCTTAATGGTGGTTGGTTTAGTCACTAAGTCGTGTCCAACTCTTGTGACCCCATGAACTGTAGCCAGCGAGGTTCCTCTATCCATGGGATTCTCCAGGCAAGAATACTGGAGTGGGTTACCATTTCCTTCTCCAGGAAATCTTCTCAGCCAGCAATCAAACCCAGGTCTCCTGCATTGCAGGTAGATTCTTTACTGACTGAGCTATAGGGGAAGCTTTTGAGCTATGAGGGAATGCCCAGACCCTGTGCCTGGGGTCACACTTTGACAATATCGAGGGTGTCCCTCCTGCCCATAACCTGCACCTGGTGACATATGTC